>NC_142797.1:31698867-31998867 GCF_049724085.1 Artemia sp. Qi Xiang Cuo
ATCTGGAAACATATTTAAGTGGTAGTTCTTAGACTTTTCCAAAATAGCGAATTATATAAAAACATGGTACTGACACCCCTCTCCTGTAACTCCGTTTGTATCCTTGAAATACAAACTTTTACTGAAGAACTTATTTATTTTTTCCTAATAGGAAGCAACTTTACACAGCTCGTGTAACATGAAGTAAAATCAGGTTCATTCTTCATTGCTGTCCTCAATGTCAAGCAGATCTTTGTCTATTCCAAGATGTCGAGCTAAATCTGCCATTGACAGTTTTTGGTCGGGATTCTTATCCTTTGCTAAGGTGTACAGATCCGCGAATGCCGCTTTACATGCTTCCTTCCATTTGCTGGTCAGTTTTTCAAGTCCTTGAGTATCTTTCTGTAAAATAGAGAAAAGCTTTTTATGAACAGAAGCGTCAAGTATAGAGAGAGGGGGTTGTTACACACCCCGTAATATTTTTAGTGATTTGGTGAAAAAAGACTGTTACTAAAATCTTGGTGCGAAGTGTGGCGGTTTTACCGGCTCATTATTTGATTCCAATTAGAAGAACAAAATTAATAAGTTAATCAAGTGAATAAAGAGATAAAATGCTGAGATGACAAGTACTGAAATCTCGACCCTGCCAAAATCTCGGTCTCAGTCGGTAAATGCAGCTATTTACCATCTCCATTTCTAAATTAGTCAAAAAGATGAATCAAATAAACGAATGATGTAATTAAAAAAAATTAATGATAATACTGGCAGAATATCTGCCGCTGTCTTGATAATTTTCAGTAATTACAGTGGTTTTGCCAGCCGGAAACAGTAACTAGTTCCATAAAAACTTCAGCATTCTATTGCAGCTTATTCGGAAGCGGACTAGTGGAATATCACAGCTCAATTGGATTTTTGATTTTCAGTCTGAAAGAACAAATTAATAACAAAAGTGAGTATGTTAAGCATATTGACTAATCGAGCATAAATATTAAATCTCGAGATTTTTCAAGAATTTCTGACATTTATTAATACTGTACATGCTTTGTCTGTATTCATAGTTTCTGAAATTTACAGCTAATTAAAGGTATCCCCCGCCCCCCCAAAAAAAGAACAGAACAGATTCATGCTCATATGGTCTTTAGCTCTTTCTGGCACTAGAATGATACCATTTGACAACATCAATATAAAACATGAAATAGTAGAGCAATGTCAAATTCATTGAAATAAGATTTAGGTATGGAATAAGCAAGCACCTTGGAAGGAGCTAAAGCCTCCCTCCCCACACTGAATGAAAAATTCGACTTTGCTGCTTTGCATGCATGTTTCATCCTTCTGGACCGGAGTGCTAAAAGGTGGAAGATGCGCTGGTCGAAAGCGGACTGTGGTAATGTAATAAGACGATTAGCTGATTGGCTGAGAGCTATGTGATCAACAACAACTCCTCTTTTTGGGAGCTAGCATATCTGTTTTCTTCAATATTTATTT
Source organism: Artemia sp. Qi Xiang Cuo (assembly GCF_049724085.1). NCBI lineage: Eukaryota > Metazoa > Arthropoda > Branchiopoda > Anostraca > Artemiidae > Artemia > Artemia sp. Qi Xiang Cuo. The sequence goes on from NC_142797.1 coordinate 31,700,332, forward strand.
TATCGAAAAATGTTATTTTCAGGGGCATGAATTTTAAGTCTGTTGAGTTTTTGCCCATTCACCTTATTTCAACAAACAATCTGTATTAACGCCGTCTACGACGTTTCATTACTGTTTTCAATTTCCTATGTCTAGATCCCTGTAGAGAAATATAAACAGTTCGATCATCTCCTATCTCAACCACTAGGTCCACTAGACAAAGCCGGACCGGGATGCTGCTCCCCCGTATAACATATAAACCAAGACAAACATAAGCGACATTAGAATTTTGCATGGGTAGGCAAGCGTGTGGTATTCACACCCTGTAGAATAGAAAAAGAAATGAGACAAATCGAGGGTATAGGGGATAAGAAAGAATGCAATACGTTGAAGAGATAAAAAAGAAAAAGGAAAAATATTGGCATGGCTGAAAAAACGCATTCATTACAGGTAAATTTTATTTATTTATTTATTTGTTTGGTAAACAAACTTTATCCATTCTATTTATTTGCTGGTAGCCAAACTGGATGAATATTGTAGAACATGGCTTTCTAGCGTAAAACCCCGTGAAATTTTGGATCTACCACTAAAATATTTATTTGTCTTTAAGTGTTTCTCTCGTGCATCTTTGCAAGAAAGCAGAAAACTATTAATTTTTAGTATGACATCTCTGATAGAAGAGAAGGTGGGTTTAAAGAAAAAACTGACACGAGGACCCCAGTATACGGATATAATTATTTTCCATGAATTTTCCATTGTCGCACGAAATAATACTTTTGAACTGATAGAAAACTCATTCTTAGAAAAAATAGAAGTATCAACACTATATTAATCAATAAGAAAAAAATTACACCAATTGCGTAACTTTCTCCGGGGGCCATGAGGATCTTGCTTAGCGTTATGAACAAAATTTTGTTTTTTTGTCCACCTTGTGATAAACCAAGAAGATTCCAATCCTTAAAACTGAGAACTGTTGTAAGTCCTTGAAATGCCAAATAACGGTGCTAGCTCTAAAGGCGGATAAGAAAAGATATTCAAAAGCAGAAAGGGACATATAAAATTCTGTTAGCTAACGTTCAAGCCTAAGCGAGGGCAATTTTCTTAGAAAGCGAAGCTAATTATGCCAAGACAGCTAAAACGATAACTGAATGTAAAGAATCGAAAGAAAAAAAAACTCAACCCCTCCCTTTCTCCAAAACTGAATATCTTAGAAATATGCAGGACTAAAATCATTTGTCTTGGCATCTGCAAAAGTCTTTTGCTATGTCATATTAAAGCTTAATAATTAAGCGACAGCAAATTATGCAGGCAAGGCCATTGGTGGACCTAGTGAGGGTCCACCCCCTCCCTCTGGCTCCAAACATGCGGAAAAATTCCGCATGTTTGCTTAAAATTCCGTATGTTCAATGAGGAAAAATTCAAGGGAATATTTTTCCTTACCAAGAAGAAAAAAGTTTTGACGCTCCATGGCGCAATATTACTATCTAAAACCACATATTATTGTGAAACCTAATAGCTAATATGTGCAAAAACTATTAGGTTGCCCCTTTGTGGCAAAAACAATTCTGGCAAATTTCAAATAGTCCTGCCATTTCGTGGATCCCTCTCCCACTATTTATGAAATTCCGGCTATTTCCCTATTGTAGCGTTGATCAGAAGTTAGCATTGAAAATTTCCGTATTTGCCAAAATTTAATCCAAACCTCCATTTTAGAAATCCTGGATCCACCACTCAAGTTATACAAGTGAGAATGGACAGTAGAGAACCACTTCGCCGGCTCACCCCCTTTGTTTCTGCTTTTGAAATCATAAATAATAGAGGGTTGCACCATTGTCCGAAGTTGATCGAGGAACTGAGAAATATACTATGGAAAGCTTAACCAAAGGAAATGGGAGGAACTTTTATACGCGCCGAGAATGTAGGCGACAGATATTTTTTGGATGATCGTACTGTTTATATTTCTCTACAACGGTCTAGATCATGGTTTCAGCAGTAGCTGCAGCCTTATAAAGAGCAAACAACAGCCATATTAACAAAGAATTAGAAATTTTTTTTTAAGAGAATTGTCTTGTGACAGGCATTTGCAAGTTAGGATTTATTTTGAAATGGTGTTTTTTTCAGATTCAACAAGACAGTAATGCACAATTCGAAAATAAATTTTTGAAAATTTCAAAAAGGAATCTGAGATCCCTCAAATGTGACATCAAACCGAAATAGAATTACACCACTGAAACTGCCATTGTTAAAAACCTTCAAGCGGAGGTTTACAGTCCCCCACCTTGTAAAGCAACGAAAATAAATTTTGTGCATGGTTAGCATGGACATGTCTCCTTTTCCGTATTGAACCAATGGTTGTAAAATATCACGGGAAGACTCATTTGGGCGGAAATAAAATTTCTAGTTCCTTATTTGACTAACAAAGTGAATACCACCGCAATAAAGTGCTGGTTTCTATTACTTTGTGCTGCAATGCATCGATTTTTGACAAAAAAGGCCAAAAAGTCGGAGACTACAAGTCCTGAGATAATCTATCGATTTTTCATTATCTATTATCCTTCAGTAGAGGATTACAAACCCTCTCTTCTCCATCTTGAAAACCATGGAAATAGCATTTTAGTCTGGGCAGTTTCTCCTTTTTTAACTAGGGTGATCATGTGATGGTATTCAACCAAAGGTCGTATACTATTATTACAGGTTGATTTGAACGGAAATTAAAAGTTTTAGTTTCATTTTTTTTTAGCTAGGCAAAAGACAACACCACGACAAAGTGCATTTTTCTTGTACAAAATAACAAGTTTCGCCCAAACAGGGTAAAATACTTGTGAGCGAAAATTCTAAGGCTAAAAGTGAGCTCATGAAAATTCTCATGGGTAAAAATCGTAACTGGAGGTTTACAATCCCCAATCTCAAAATTTCCCCTCGACCCCATATAGAAATTCTATCTTCTTGTGGTCGAGACCACTGATTAAATGAGACCTAACCGAGCAAAGAGTGTTTTGTATTAGAATGTAATAAATTTCTTTTTCAATCCTGGAATGAATATTTTTTTTTACTTCATTATTTTGTTTTTATAATTTGCCTAGAAACTATAAGTACCATTGTTATGTCTTCCGTCATTTTTTCATTTCATGACTGCAGCTACTACTGCAACCTAGGAAAGAGCACACCACAGATCTTTGCAGCTGAAATGCCATTACCAAAAAATGTCAACGGATGTTTGAAAGTCTAATATATATTAAAGAAAAACATTTCCTTCATTCTATCTATCTGTCCAAAGTAGATAATAATCTAATTCTTTGTACTTTGGCAAAAAAACTCGCTGATGCCATTCAGCTAAGCCCCGAAAACTTGAAACGACCATAAATTATTGCTTCGCAGTCTGCAACATACATCTATAAAGGCTAGCTCAAACAAACTGGCTCGTTATAACTACTTATACAGAATTATGCATAGCTAGCGCTTCACTGAATCTAGACCCCGGCGCCGGACCGACGGATTGACCGAAAGCCGCCAACGAGAGATGCGGTTGAACGCCACCAAAGTGTCGTAACACCGCCGGCGCGCTGCAGGAACGCCACAACCGGCAGAGGTGGCGGCGTTCGGTCGACTTTAAATTATTTTTGCGGCAATTCTTTATTGCGTCAACCGCAAAGTCGGAGCTTTTCCTTCTCGTGTGGTTTAGTATTTCGATTTTCCTGATTAGAAATCAAGCAGAGCTTGCACTATCCCCGAATTTTTGGGTATTTCCCCGAAAATCTATGCGTCACCCCGAAAAAGAATTTGGTTCCCCGAATCCCCGAAAATCACGCAATCACGGTGCCACTCCTAGTGATTTATCACCAGTGACTTTCCCTGCCAAATATTACTTTGTATACCATAATTCTTCACTGCTCTCTTGTTCATTAATTTTCGTCTCTTTTGTTACTTTGCATAAAAACCAGACAGATGAAATATGCTATTGCAAATATTGCAATATACACAATTCTTCATATGTTGACAAAAAAAAGTATCGGCTTTAAGAAATGAGTTTAAATCATTTCGAATACAGTTTCCCAATCGCTATTTCTTATATCATTCGTAGTCAAGAATTTTGTTTTCAAGTTGAATAGAATTATAGAACGCATTCACTACTATACAGCTTCAGCCTTTTGTTGGATTTTGAAATTGACAGCCGACTGATTGTTTCTACAGCTGAATTGTAAGTTTGCAGATTTTTTTTTTTTTTGCTGTTTCTAGATAAGATTTTCTTAATGTTTAATACTCGATTATTGAACACCTGATATAAAATACAATCTTCTTTCTGGAAAATTTTAACCCCCCCCCCCCAAAAAAAAAAAACAACCTTTGGTTGAGACAAAATTTAGCTATAGACTATAGACAAGGTTGGGGAATTAAAGACTGAACCGGAAGTTACCCCAAAAATATGATTCATAAATAAATTTTAAATTACTGCCTATAGGGGAGGGGGATGGGGGCTATCATTTTTAAATGATAATACCTTATTTTATTTTATTGAAAGCAGGGATACAAAAAAGATAATTATTTTTTTCATTTAAAGTGGAGACAGAAGAAAATGATATCAAATTCTCTTGGAAACCATTGAAATATATTGATAGACCCAGGGCCCACCATTGGGACGTGTTCATTGTCTGGAGTATTTTGCGATTTCTCATAGGCTACTGGCCTTATTTGGATTTTTTGTGTTTTCCCTTTTATTTCGATTCTTTGTATCTTATGGAATGCCATGGCGAATCTATCGATCTGTTTTCCAATAATTTTAGGTATATCTGAATAATTTTGACAATTTTGTTGCTGTCATTGTACCCCTTTACTCATACCCTCAATTTTTTTTTTCAAGGAACACTAAGCTGTTTAAAGTTATTTCGCGTGTTTGTTGGAAGCATATAGTCACCTTGTTAATTATTCAGTAAATTATTTTTCTAATGAAAGCTGATACGGTATCCTATCAAGGTGATATCCAGAGGGGGGGGGTAGGGAGGTATTATATTTAAATGATAATAGCTCAAAATTTTATTTATTGAAAGCAGGGATCCCAAAAAGTTCATTTTTTTTAATTGAAAGCAGAGACGGAATCCTATCAAGGTGGTATCCAGAGGGGGGGGTATTGAGCTATCATATTTAAATGATAATACCTCGATTTTTTTTTAAAGCAGGGATGCCAATAACTTAATTATTTTTTTTTATTTAAAGCAGAGACGGTATCCTATCAAAATGGTATCCAGAAGGGGAGGCATAGGGAGTTAATATGTTTAAGTGATAGTACCTTGATTTTTTTTTATTGAAAGCAGGGATGCTAAAAAGTTGAAAAGTTGACAAAAATTAACAAGATTTTCGTGAGTTATACTTGATACAGCACTTGTATGGTTTTATCGTCCAAAGGGACATATGAAACGAGTTTACTTTGAAAACATTCATTCATATGTACCAGGCAGATTCACACTAAAACGAATTGGTGTGACGAAAGCGATATCGACATCCCCACCTAACGTTGCGCTCGAGTAACAATGGCGACCTTGGTCCAGTGCCTAAGTTACATTAAAAGGCCTGGTCATAATAAAATCTTTTAATTTGGGAGGTTTAAGGAGGATTATTTAACATTCTTATGACCTCAGGGTACTAGTTGTAGCAAGGTTTTATCGCACCTACAGTGGTTTAAAAAGTTCGATCACCAAAAATGATTATGCACCAAAAATATGCAAAAATATAACATTTGGAATATTATAACACTTTTTTCAAACCTTTGAAGAAAAGCAAATAAGTCTAAATACCCCTAACTACGCTTGAAAGCTATTTTAAAAAGAAACTCTTTAGAGATTTCCATGGAAATGACCATAGCAGAAGCTTTGAGCCTGGGTGGATCAAAGAGAAGTCTAAGTATTTTGACCACAGGTGACTTATTGTTGCGACTTTCTTAAATTTGGTAATTCTTGTGAGCATTTGGAAATCAAAGCTTAAACTCAATAACTGATACTAAGTGTCCTAACATTTTGCTTGGATTAAAAGTGACGAACTAGGATGAACATTTCAACATCTTCCTGGAGCTACTTCAGTCTGCATATTATTTCATTTAATTACACTTAAAACGGATGAGCTTTTCATTTGTTACCTAAGAAAATAGCTGGCACTTCATTTTTCTTCATAGCCAATAAACTATTAAGTGTTTTTTCTGTCATTGTAATTAAAGTGTTCTCATGTGAAGTATTCATCATGTATTTTTCAATTTGATAAATTTACTCCTTTTAGATGCAGTTTATAATTTGACTGATATTAGGTATTTATCAGTTTATAATTTGGAATGAATCCCCAAAAGAAAAAATTACTAATATCCAAAAGAGCAGCCAAAATCCATAAAAAAGCAGCAGTTCAGCCTTAGCCTACATGACATATATTCTATAAATAAGCCAAAAAAAAACTTTAAAATGCATTTTTTTTTTTTTTTAATTAAAAAAAATTTTTTAATACAAGAAGGGTTCTTAGGAATCCAAAAGACCAAAAAAAAAAAAAACAATATCAAAGTCGCCCATTTCAACTGTTTTAAATGTGACAAAACAGATATATTCAAAGTTTTTACCCAGATAACTGACGAATTTTGTTATACGGTATTTGAAGTTTTATATGCAGTAATGCCCGATGAAAAAAAACTACTAATTTTGATAACTATTTATGTTAAGAATACATATCTAATAGATACTTCAACTACTCGTATTATGCAAGGGTTCTGAAACGCCACATCCATTTCGTTTCTACCAGATTTCTACTTCTTTTGATGAATAACGAAGAAGACCAGTTTCCAGCCAGCGACTTGTGAATTTTTGAACTCATGAATAGGCTCGAATCTGTTGCAAATTGAAGCTGTGATTTGAGAAAGACTGATGAAAACATTAATGTTTGTGGTCAACATTGATTGCGTTTGTGGCGCGCCGGCAGCGTGGCGCGGCGTGCTGTTTTTTGCCCCGCCGCCGCCGGTCTTCCCTCATCGGCGCGGCGCCGGGGTCTAACTGAAGCACTGTATAAAGATAATATAATCTGTATAAAGATAATCTATTATTTAGTATAAAGATAATCTATTATTTATATATTGTGCACTGAAGCCACGAAAATCGCGCCAAAAATACAGGATGTTTGTCTAGGAGCAGAAAACTGAATTATCAACTTGGTGGAAGGGACGAAAGACTTGAGAGCCATGGCTAATAAGAGTAAAACCAAGATAGATCAGTCAAGACAAATCAGTTCTGTGAACCATTTGAAGGCAAATAAAGACCAAAAAATGATTCAAAGATTTATGAACAACTACTCCACAGGACTTGGAGGCAAGTGGGCGACTGAGATTGTCCATATTATATAAGCTTTTCCTATTGGAAAAGCACAGCAGAATCGTAGCGGGGCGACCAAGATTCTTCGATTGACTCATGACTGACAATATCCACTGGACTTATAGTCAAGCGGACGACTGGGATTTTTTCAAACAATCAAAGTTTTGTTAATGGGAAAGCCCAATGGAGTCAGAAACAGGGGCGGATCCAGGATTTTTTTTAAGGGGGGGCGCAAAATAGGTTGATCCGATAAACTTGCGTTAGGACCCAGTTTAATTAACGCAATCTGGCGTTAATTCAGTAAATTACACTACTTTAGACTACGTTAGGGGGGGCCCATCACCCCCCCCTCATGATCCTCCACTGGTCAGAAAGGTTTGATGACACAGATTTCGGATTGAAAACTTATCGCCAACAATTCGCCGGAACCCGCAGGACGATTGGGCAACCTTGATTTTTCATTTTGTGGTGGCTTGGCCTACTTGGAAAGCCCTTGTGGGAATCACAGACAGTAGCCTGAAGAAAATGAAAGGTGAATTTATGAGGCATTCAATAGTCTTTAAATGGATATGATATTGAAAATTATTAGCATATAGTTTAAATAATTTTGAAACAAAAGTAAAGAAATATTGACATAGAGCCCGCAATGTCACTTAGTAAAATACAAAAATGTCAGGCTGATTTAAAGGGCAACTCATTGGCTTTACGAGCCGTAGTGTCAATATATGGTATAATTTTAAATTCTGGAAACATAATTTAGTATTTTTTGCAATCAAGAAAAAATAAAACTATATAAACTCCAGATATCCAGTTACTCCTACTTTGAGTATGAAGAATTCCAAGCTGCATACTAAAACGATGTATCGTATTGTGTTTTCAGTAAAGCACTAGTTTTTCTGAATTTCACAAATATAGAGATTATCACAGGCCAGTTTATTTGATCTAGTTTTATAAATTTGAGTTGCATAAACTGTGAAGCAGTAATTTTTGTTCTTGTTACCTTTCTATTTTCCTACCAATAAAAAAAAAAATGTTACTTAAATTAATTTAAAAGACAATTCTGAGCAAAGCAGAGCATAAAAATATTTGATGAATGTTGAATGTGTTGAATGTTGTTCTAAGCCGTTTAGAAATGTTGTCAATACTTTGCAGCATATCTTTATTTCACTGTTTTTATTCAACGGTTATTCAACGGTTATGTAAATAGCCGGGATTACACTTTCTGTACTCACGGGTCCAATAAACCTGCTGCGTCCTATTTCATCAGAAATGAACAGGACCGAAGGAAGAAGTTGACTACCAATCCTGAGTCTCACTGACTGATGATAAGCACTTATGAAAATTCTTTCTAGCAATGGACGTGTTGTTTATTGTTTTCACTCGGTCAATCAAAGTGGAATAACTTTATATCTTATGAATTAAAACTGAAAATTGAAAGCAAAATACGCTGCAAGAAATATTTTTTGGCACCACTAACACGATTTTAGTCAAGCATGTTTTTCTTAGCTACGTTATCAAAATCCATTTCTCTTGTCTGTTTTAACTATTGTAAAAACAGAGATTTGGATCAAAGCTTGTTTCATAGAGAAGTCATAATGTGATTTTTTTTTGTTTTTGGTAGGTGGGGGACAATTTTTACAAGCAATATGAACGCTCAAAATTTATTGCAAAATGGACGCTCAAAATCAAAGCTTGGTACGAACAAATGAAGTTTGATTTTCACCAAACTGTTGTCACTGTGTGACACCAAGGTTACTAACTGTAAATAGGAATCTAAAACTGCAATAAGAACGTTCAAAGTAAAAGAAAGAAAGAAGAAAAAACACAGAATACACCTTAGATGTTTCACAATGGCTGAAACTGCGCTTTGAGTGTCTTAAATCAAAGCAGATTCCCCAGCATACATGTTTGACGAAAAGGTGTATACTTGCTCAAATTTTTCAAAACAGCTTTCAATTTCCAACACAGTTTCTGCCCAAGAATTTAACTGCTATTTATTCCGAAGCGAATATTAAACTAATGAATGAAAAATTCAATCCACTGCAAGTATATATTTCACAAACAGTGTTTGAATTTCACCAAAAACGATATTAAGGGGTATTGAAACTCACTTTTTTTAAATGTGAATTTACATTTGCAACATCAGCGTCCTAAAAATCTCACCTTACTTGCTTCACTTGTTTGGAATTGCACTTTGAACTTCTTCAATCGAAGTACAACATATATGTTTAACAAACATCTTCAAATTTCAACCCCAGTTTGTGTCAAATCATTTCTAAGAAACTCTAGGATAAATCTATTACTACTGCTGCTACTAACAAGTCACTGCAGCACCAAACCCCCTGGTACCAACACAGCTAAGCATACTCTTCCTCTATCCCAATATATCAAAAGCCCTCCTCTTAACTCCCTCCCAAGAACTTACAATTTCTCTCAAATCCTTCGTTATGACCTCCCCATACGCCATTCGGGGATGACCTACTTTTCGCTTGACCCTAGATCGTTGACCGAAAATGACGATTTCTGACAATCTGTCATCCTTCATCCACAGAACATGTCTTAGCTATCTCAACCTTTTTTCATTACAGCCCTATAAAGCAGGACAGAACGACCTTTTCCCTACAGCTTACTGTTAGAAATACAGTCAGTCATACGTGTGCTTAAAAGAATCTGCTGACCATTTTTTTCGGGAACACTTGACAAGTCCTCTTCCATGTTTCGGAGCGCCCAAGTTTCAGAGCCATATTTGACCACTGTCATCACTGTGGCTTCCAATATTCTAATATTGTTTTGCTGACCTATCTTCCAATTGTTCCAAACTTCTTTCAACTGTGAGAAAACCCCCTAGGCCTTGGTTATTCTACTTTTAACTTCTTCACTGCATACACCATCTTTATTAATAATACTACCTTGGTAGATGAAGCTATCCACTTGATAGATCATCTCGTTACTGAGCATATACTCTTCACCTTCACTTATTCTCAGTCTAAGCGACTTAGTCTTCTTAACACAAGTTTTCGAACCTATTCTAGGACGCCGAACTCTCAAAACTCCCAAAACATAATTTGTTTGGTTAAGATTTTCATCTAGGACGCTCAAATCATTAGCATAATCTAAGTCTAGGAAGGTTATACTTTCTCATTCGATTCCATGCTCCTCCAAGGCCTTTTCCGTGTTCCTTAGAACAAAATCCATCAAAATGATTTATATAAATGAGCACAGAACGCAGCCTGGAGTGGCTCCTGATTGAATGCGAAACCAGATACTAACTTCATTTCCTACCTTAACCGCAGTAATGTTACTCTCGTACAAATCACTTAAATGTATTCATCTGATATACTATACAAGGATGAGACCTTCGCTAAAGTTCTTCTATTGGCATGAGTCAAGAGCGTGCTCATAATCTATAAAACTGAAGACTAAAGCAGTCTGATGGTTCTAGCACTTCTTAATTATTAATCTTAGAGTGAAAATTTGATCGGCGCATATTCTCCCTTCCGGAAAACCCGCTGCTCTTCTCTTAATACTTTATCATCAGCATCTCCAAGTGTAAAAAGCGTCATCATTCTAAGTAATTTGCTTACTACAGAAACTAAGCTCATGCCACTATAATTACCACACTCAGTCATATCATCTTTCTTGTAGAGGGGTCAAATTAATGGCACTTCGTTTTTCAAAAACATATTCATAATCTTCATAAATTTATCACTAACTTCCCAACCACCATATTTAAAAACTCATTTACCACACTCTCAGGACCCGGGACCATATTGTTTTTTAATCTCTTTAGTATTTTTTCTAATTCTTCCTCGCAAAATAAACCTTAAGTTATCAATACGTTTTTAATTGTTAAGACTGTTTCTTATTGCAAACAAGTTTGAAACAAAGTTTTAGTTACTTTGTGTGGTCTCTGTTACATTTTACTGATGATGCATACTACCTAAAAGTATTTAATTAAAGTTAGATTTATCAAGGGAATCTTTACGTATTACAACAAAAGCCAACTGGGAGGCGAAAATTTTCATTTCGTAATAACAAGCAGGGGAAATTTAAAATCCTAACTTCTTTAGGCTATCTAAATGATATTGCAGAATTGTGCTGTCACAACGAGGCTGGAAAGACTTAATATTTAGACTACTTTTTACTGTCGAAAATTTGTTTTCGAGTCTTCCTACGGCACAGAGGCGAAGAAATTGATATTATTACTTTTTTAGCTGTCGTAAAATTTGGGTTTGCTTTTTTTGCGAAGCGGTATGGTTTCCAGAATATTGCTGTTTTTTAGGGGATTTGTGCAATAGAATGTATGACTTTGAATTCTTTGACTTGACTTTGACTTTTATTAAAATAATAAACAAAAATATAAACTATCACAGATATAAATCACTGCGGTAGGGAAAAAATTTTATTTTGCTATCGCGTAGCGATTAACTATATAAACATTCATAAAGGCATCCTAAATTAATAATAATAAAAACTACATAGACATTCCTACAAGCATCCTAGACTAATTACAATAATAATAAAAAAAAAAGACAATCACCTTCTCTCAAACACCCTCAGGGTAACAACCACCACCCAAATACAACTCCATCCACCCCAACCCCTTCAACCCGCTCCTCCCGTCATCCCTATAACCCACTCAACCCCCCTCCCCCCAAAAAAAATCCCCCAAGAAATACTCATTTAATCTTTTTTTAAACTGTGAGAGGTGCTCAGCCGCCCTAACACTCACAGGAAGAGAATTCCATACAGAAGGGCCAATGCACTTTAAAGTAAAACCAAATCTCACACTATTTTCAACCTCCACAACCAAGTTTCCGGGACTAGATTATACACAGAATTAAACTAAAGAGAAGGCCATAATGTGCACTATGAGAAGTGCAAAGATATTATTAATTTACGTTTTGGAATTCGGTGAGCAAATGGTGGCCTCTTTCCTGCCTATTTTCATCTAATCAAAGCTTTGTGTTATATGACACATTGCCTCCTCTGTTCATCCTAAGACATTAAAATAAAGGCAAGACTTTTTAGAAATATCTGAACTTTAATAAAGATTCTTATAAGTATACACTTAAAACTAATTACATGAGTCGAAATACTCCTTCAAAAATCGGAGTAATCATTTAGGATAACTAGATTTTTCGAAACATTCTTTATAAAAGAAGGCAAATAATTATGTGTTTATTTTTCTTATCTAGCCAGTATGGATGGGTCCCTTAATTCTCAGTATGTATAAGCATAATAGTATTTTCTTTTAACATTTACTAACGAAATGTTAAAAAAAAGTGGAAATTCACACCACTTGAGTTAACCACGGAAACGGAATGCAACTAGAATATTACTTCAGAATTTCTCACCTTCTCAAAACCAACCAGTCCCAAAATATAGTTATGTTTTTTTATAGGGGTTGCATATATTTGTCCATAAAATTGTATAAACTGCTATATATACCGCTCAGGATGTTTATACTTATTTTGATACATGCCATGCAATCATGTCTCAACGATTAGTTGTTTATAAATCATAATTTTTACAGGACAATTCTCTTACTTAATGCTAAATGCTAAAAGAATTAATAATGAAAGAATATCTTTCTAAAATAATTTCTTAATGCTTAATGCTAAAAGAATTTCAAATTTGTAATTTTGTGTTCAACAGACATATCGAGATTTAAACGTTTGAACTGAATATCTGATTATCTCAAGATTAATTAGAAATCTACCACAGCTTGAAACCCTGAGAATTTAAATCACCAATCTATACCTATAAAATACAAAATAACAAACACATAATTATTTGTTTTTTTTTTGTTTCTAGGAGTGTTTCCACTCATATACTTAGTTTGAAGCACATACCTACATACATTTTTATTAGAGTTCAAATTTTTCTGACGATTTTGGTCTTTATTCAAATATTTTAGGATGAATAGAAAAGGAAATACTAGCGAAAAGCTCTAAACTGACAGGACTAGCCATTTTAAACGTTCACCAAAATATTGAGGTAGACATCGACCGTGCTATAAATAGATATGGCGGGGCTTGAAACAAGGAAATAGACTTTTTCTTATAAAATTGTGAATTTTGTAATTTGAGCAAAATATATCAAACTTTTAAAAGAGGAAAGATACGATACGTTTTTATGAGAAGTGAAATTTTGATTAGTAAGTTTTTGAGATTTCGTCAAAGTTGACACTGTTTATTAAAACTATTTAAGAAATAGTAAGGGTTTTAAGTTAATACTTTATTGCCTATACTTAAAACCTTCGTTTTAAATGTATTTCTATCTCTGTGTTCTATTTCCCTCGCTACACCCCTAATGTTTAATGCATCTTTTACGAATATACAAGTTGTATCTTAATCCTCATTTCCTAATCTTCCTTACTATCATAATTACTAAGCGATTCCATAAGGTTAGGCAACATGCTAAATGGTTTGACCTATACAAATAGTCACAATGAATGGATGACCCCAAAAGATAGTTCAAGACCATTTTTTTATACAATACAAAGCTTAACTCACTCGCTATAGTGGTCAGAAGTGCAAAGGCGGAAAATTATGCAGAAAGCAATACTAAATATCATATTTTTTTTATTGATGATGAACAGCTTTTTTTTTATGGTGGGATGGTTTTTGTAATTTACTATTTTTTGTATCAATATTTGTACATCATTTTAATTTCAACAGATTTATTAGAACTTTAACCCACAGCAGATTTTAGATTAAACTTATGACCATTTCCACTACCTACCTACGACGCATAATCGTCGAGCTCCCCTTTCAATTGCTTGTATTTCTTTGTTCGCAAGTTTATCGAAGCAGCCTATTATGCGGCCCCCGCTAAGAAAAATCCTGGATCCGCCCCTGTTTCCACATCATTTCTTGTAGCCTTATCACGGTTTAACACATTCTCGAAATGTTCTGCCCATTTAACTCTGTCCTTATTACTAAGTGTGGCCCCGTTCTTGTCTTTGACTGGGTCAAGATCCTAGCTGCTTTTCTAACTTTCCTCTTTAAGACACCATCTACTATTTCATGAGGCTAATACTGCAATGTAAAAATCCAAAACAAAGTACAGTAAGCGTATATTTCAGGAATGGTGTTTTATTTCCAGAGAAGCTGGTATTTAAGGGTATTTAGAGAAATGCAAATTCTTTTTGTAGTGAGAACAAAATACGGCTCCAAATAAATATATATTGTGATGTAATATCTCATGCCTTGAGTGTATCAGTTCCGGCAAGGCGCACGTGCAATAGGTCGTAGATGAAAGGGTGGTCTAGCAATCCGAATCTGATGGCTGCTTGTGCGTCAGCAATGTTGTGGCTGAAAACTGGCACGAAAATGGGAAGCTGTGAAGTGGAATAGTAAACCAAATTAGAATCCATAGTAAACGGAGATTAAAAAAAATGTTAGACGCCCACCCTGCAGCACTCAAAGAATATTTTGTCTAAAAACTAGGTAAAAATTCAAACATCATTTGGTCACTTCGGTCTAGGCTAGAAGAAACTGAACCTGCCTCTAATATTTCAAATAGTAAGTGGATTGCTTATTTTGAATCAGAGATCAAAGCACCTGACGCAGTCTTAGAGTCACGTTATGAAGAAAATTAAATAAAAAAAACAAGTTTTTTTAACTGAAAGTAAGGAGCGACATTAAAACTTAAAACGAACTGAAATTATTCCGTATATGAAAGGGGCTGTCCCCTCCTCAACGCCTTGCTCTTTACGCTAAAGTTTAACTCTGTCTCACAACTTTATTTTTTAAAACAATAAAAAACTTTAGCGTAAAGAGCGAGGCGCTGAGGAGGGGACAGCCCCTTTCATATACGGACTAATTTCTGTTCGTTTTAAGTTTTAATGTCGTTCCTTACTTTCAGTTAAAAAAACTTGTTTTTTTTATTCAATTTCTGGTCGTTTTTTAGTTAATGCAGCTTTTATTTTGGCTTACCGTCAATGTATAAGTAAAAAAAAATTTGAATATTAATTTTACTTTTCTTGTGGTAAATGGCTTTCCAATAAACCAAAACCAACACTATACATAAATACCAATACAGAAATTATTCTGTATATGAAAGGGGCTGTCCCCTCCTCAATGCCTCGCTCTTTACGCTAAATTTTTTTATTGTTTAAAAAATAGAGTTGTGAGAAAGTCAAACTTTAACGTAAAGAGCGAGGCGTAGAGGAGGGGACAGCCCCTTTCATATACGGAATAATTTCTGTTTGTTTCAAGTTTTATCGTCATTCCTTACTTTCAGTTAAAAAAACTTGTTTTTTTTTATTTAATTTTTGAACGTTTTTGAATTAATACAGGTTTTGATTTTGGCTCACCGTACATGAATAATTACAACAAAATTTTCATATTAATTTTACTTTTATTAGGTTAAATGGCTTTCTCGAAACTTGTTTAATTTTATTTACGAACGTTTTTATTAGCAATAAATATACGTAACTTACGAATTAACTTACGTAACGAACTTCTATACTCATATATTCTTAGTACGTATATTAGGGAATTCACCCCCTAGTCAATACCTTGCTCTTTAAGCTAAATTTCGAATTTTGTTCTTTAAAAATGACCCTTAATCACAAAGGCCGTTAATTAGAATAAATAGCTCTTATGAAAGTACTAAAACATATTTGGCTTAAAGAGGGAGGTATTGACTAGGGGGTGAACCAAATCATATATGTAATATTTTCTGTTCGTTTTAAGTTGTGATGTTGCTCCTTACTTTCAGTTGAAAAACTTATTTTTTTTTTATTTGATTTCTGGTCTTTTTTTTAAAGAATGCTGGGAAATCTGGTGCCCCCTTCATAGCAATATCCGTTTCCCCATGAAAGTTCCTTCATGGAAAGATCCTCCCACATAACCCCCAACTCACCCCCTCCTCCACTACCAGAAAAAATCCCCCCTGAAAACGTCTCTATACTTCCCAATAACCAATACCATATGTTAATATTGGGTAAAGTTCATAACTTTCAGCCCTCCCCCCGAGGACTTCGGGGAATTAAGTCATCCTTAAATACATAGTTATAATATTTTCGACCATGCTGAACAAAATGGCTATCTCAAAATTTTGATCGGATGACTTTGGGAAAAAAAAATGTGCGTTGGAGGGGGCCTAGTTGCCCTCCATTTTTTTTGGTCGCTTAAAAAGGGCACTAGAACTTTTAATTTCCGTTCCATTGAGTCCACCCACGATATTGTAGGAGCACTGGGTCGATACGATCACCCCTGGGAAAAAAAAAAAAACAAAAAAAAAACAAACACGCATCCGTGATCTTTCTTCTGGCAAAAAATGCAAAATTCTACATTTTTGTAGATAGGAGCTTGACACCTCACAGTAGGATTCTATTATACGTTAAATCTAATTGAGTGATTTTGATTAAGGTTCTATAGTTTTTAGGGGGTATTTACTCCTATTTTTGAAAATCAGCCAAATTTTCTCAGGCGCGTAACTTTTGATGGGTAGCACTAAACTTGATGAAAGTTATATATTTGAAATCAGTATTGAAGTCTGATTCTTTTGATGTATCTATTGGTATCAAAAACCCGTTTTCTAGAGTTTCCGTTACCATTGAGCCGGGTCGCTCCTTACTTACAGTTCGTTACCACGAACTGTTTTCTTTAACAGTTCGTGGACCTGTTTTAACAGTTCGAAAACCTTTTCATCAAAAAAAGTTTTTCAAAGAAAAGTAAAGAACTTTGTAAACTTTCTTTGTTCACTTCTCTGTGAATTATCTACTTCTCTGTACAGTGAGACTTCTTCTCTTTAGGGCCTTATGGTAGCGTTGGCCTATTATCTGGGTTCTACCGGTGGAGGATGTCTAGAACCTCTAACCATCACATAGATTATGTTTAGAGTATAAAATGTTTATTTATACATATAATACAATGATTGTACATATGGCGAGGACAGATACAGAATTAGAACTGACTCAAATAATCTAAATTGGTAACTTATATTCAGCACAATCTGCTTCTGATAAAGACAATTCGGGTTGGGTTGTTGACCATTGAGCTTCTTCCAGACAGGAAATATTATCGCTTTATTCCAAGAAGTGGGGTTGTCGATTGTTGATAATTTACAATGTTTGCATTTTAGATAGTGGGGTTATTCTGGGTTCAAGTGATCTTGGGAAGAATTATACATATGAATTTCTGACATATACTTAGAATTTTAATTATTGGTTTTCACCAAGAAAAACCTATTTCCAAAGTTTACAGATTTTCCCCGGGGTTTTCAAAATCTTTTTTTTCCAAAAAATTTCAGGGCATTGACTTAAGCCGAATTCATAGCAACTGATATTAATTGTAAAATTAGAAGGACATTTCTTACAAATCCGACCTTGTAATATAAGCTTGCGTAAAGTTTTTAAAGATATTATTATTATGCTGATATCTTCGAATATCCATAGAAATATATTATGGTCGTCCCACTCAATTGTGCCGGCCTTTACTAGGATAAATCATAAGACAAGAAAACATTGAAACAAATAATTAAATACATAATTAGTATACAGCAAAAGAAAATCAATTGAATTTTAGGCAGAAACGCTATTGAATGAGTAAGTGACCAAGAAAATTGTAAGACTATTACTAGACAGAAGATATCAGCATAATAATAATATCTTTAAAAACTTTACGCAAGCTTATATTACAAGGTCGGATTTGTAAGAAATGTCCTTCTAATTTTAGAATTAATATCAGTTGCTATGAATTCGGCTTAAGCCAATGCCCTTTTCAGGGCATTGAACCCACTAAAGTTGTCTTCCTAAACTTTCCCTGTCGCAATAGGAACCTGTTCCTTAGAATTTCTTAATTTTACAATAGTAACCCGTTCTTAGAATTTCTAGAATTAGCTAAGCTGTTTGAGAAAAAAGGGAAGATATATTTTATATAGCGGGGGACTGATTATAGAATTCAGTGGGTGTTTTGGCTTTGCCCAAGCTGGTTTATGCATTTAGAATGTAAGTCTAATATGTTCCTTGCTCTTTCTTAATTTTTTTATGTTAAAATCTTAGTAAATGGATATATATATATATATCCCATTCTTCAATATTATTATTAAATTCCTTTAAGCAGGAACATATTAGTCTTAATATACTAGTTATTATGCTTGCTTTCCTTAAATAATAATAAACTTTACTTCAAGCAATTATAAAACAAGAATTGATCTTTGATTGTGAATGATAATTATTGAATATTGATTTATTATGAAATAACTATTAATTAAAAAGTTCTCTTCTTCAATAATAAAATCCTAGTTTTTCTTATACCAGTGTTGTCTGTTTTATTTATTTACGAAGATCAGAATTTTGTCATGATCTCTCTCTCACTTGGTTCATTTCTTCTATTGAGGCTTATTTAGGGGTACTCAGGTCTCATGGCTGAGTTTGGCATGGAGTCATCACCATGAGAAGACCCCCCCCCCTTACAAAGGGGTTGGGGGGGTTGGTGGTCGGGGCCCTACCTAACCTAACCTGAAAGTGTGATTTCAGAGAAATTCTTTAACCATTTAGGGTTAACTTACCTTTTTAGGGATGAGAATGTGGTGTTCTCTTACAGGCTGAACCTGAAAGCCGGTTCCCAAACCTGCTAGATCTGAGAGTATCATTTCAAAAAAATTCTTTAACCTTTTAAAGTTAACTTAGATTTTTAGGGGTGATTCTTTATGGTTCTCCCTAATCCTGTACTTGAATGTGTGTTCCCTGGAATGATTAATCTGAAAGCATAATTTTCGTGGCTATGTAATATTATAAATAATAAAAACTTCTCAGGCTTAAGGTATTTATTGATTAAACATATTTTAAAACATTTTAAAAAAAGCATAGAAATATTATAAAAAAAAACTTAATCCATTTGATATGAAGAAGAGCAAGTTTAGGTCTTTGGATATCTGATGCATTTTTCCATGGCAGGCATCTTTTACGGTATCCATTGAGCGAAATTTCTAACTTCATCTTCTGGTTCATGCACCGAATGCAGGTATTTCTCACATTTGAAGTTTTCTAAATTTGAGAATACTAAGTTTTTATCACATTTTTCTAGTAAGAGTTTATCAGTTGGCACGTTTCCCTTAACATAAACAGCTTTCACACCGAAAAAACTGCATATTTCCTGAATTTCCTCTTGTACATGTTTTATTTAATAGCCATTTTCATTACGTGGTCTTATGGTTTTAACATAAAAGCCGTTTCGATTTATAAAATTTAGTGTTTGACTCAATCTGTTTTTCTCGTACTTATACATATTGTATCTGACGTTCCATTTATAGCTATGAATTTCACATCGCTGATTGTCTAGGAGTAAGAAGGCTGCTTCGAAAATAATGCCAGTTGAGGAATATTTCAGAGCAATACATTCTGTATCAATCACGCCAAACATTATTATATCTGAAAAAAAGGGCTTAAATTAAATAAATATGTAATGTTTCTGAAACACTAAAAAATACAGCTCACTTTCTTAGAATAAACTGAGAAGGAGGGAGTGTGTTCGAAGATCCCTACTTGAAAACTCTGAAAATGATGGGCAAATAAGTAACGTTTGACATTTCAGCACCCGCCCCTCTGAGTAAATATTTGGAGGGGTCAATTTTCTGAGGAATAACTCAAAGCATTGTTATACGAACATTCAGTTTGAATACGTAAAAAGGGATTGAAGCAGGGTGCAGTAGCTTCTATCACATTTAGAAGGGACATAGATCAATCACCTTGTAGAAATTTGCCGTAAGTAAAGAGAAATCTTTGTCGAAAGCAGCCTAAACTCTGATAATCAAAGTTTGATTATAATAAATTCAACTTTTCTCAGAAATAACTCAAAGCATTATTATACGAACGTTCAGTTTGAATAATATTAGCACATGAAAAATTGGTACAATTTTGGAAATTGGATATAGGTTTAATAATGATGGAAATTATGTATTGAAATTCAACGTGTGAAATTCAGGTTGAAGTCACAATCTACAAATTGTGAATTTTCTAATTTTCCCTACGAATTTCGAAGCACTTATACAGTTACTTATTCTGTACATAAGTAACTTTAATATTTAACGTAATGTTTGAGGGGGTGGTAGCTCTCCTATTTTTTATAATTACACTGGGTATGGTATTAAAAATGAACAGAAATTAAATTACAGAAAAAAGGTTTTTTTTAAGTGAAAGTAAAGAGACATATTAGAGCTCCATCCAAGCAGAGATTATACTGTGTATACGGTGGTTTCCCCCTCCTCAAGCCCCACTCTTTCCGCTAAAGTTGGGCTTTTTTCCCAATTCCTTGCGAAAAACTGCTCAAAATAAAGGCCGTTTGAACTGGAACCATAGCTATTTCTAATGGCCATACATTCTTCATAATTTACCTTAAAAGAAGAAACTTGTTTCACTCTTACATAGAATATAGAATTCCAATGTCCTAAATATCTATATTAATTTTGCAGAAATTTGTTCTCAGCTATTTTAGACAACACAGAATTACGTAAAAGCATTGAAATCTAGATTTGGCTAAACCGCTAATGTAAACAAAACAGGAAAAGGGTGACAAACTAATTTTAACCTTGCACGGAGCTTTATGTCAAAACAGAGCGGCTTAATGACAACAGAGCGACGGATGTCAGTTGTCACTTTTTATAGGATACATAAAGGTGCATTGAAAATGCAGACGGGTGAAAAAGTCACCTTTTTCGAGAAATAGAATTATTTCCAATGAAAGAATTACAGTCATAAACAGAGGGGGGAGACGAGGGGATTAGGTGGTAAAAAGAACATATTTTACGTTTTCTAGCGAGTATAAAGATAGCATAGTGGAGTTTGTATTATAGTGGGGGGGGGGGGGGATTTACCTGAATATACTGTAGGGTGACCAAGGAAAATAATTTTATTTGAGAATAAAAATGAAAATGTATTAAAATAGAACTTACATGGTAAATTGAGGTTGCCAAGGCTTCTAACTCATCAATAATATTCTTTGTTGTATCCATTGTGTCACAATACTTTCTGATAATTTAATCACAATGCATGTCCGTTATATATGAAATCTCAAGGGCGAATTGCGATGTAATTGGGGAAACCATATGTAAGCGTCCCTCTGATTAGCTTAGAAGGAGATGTAACCAGCCCTCTGATTGGCTTAGAAGGAGACACGTGAGCGTGCACATGGACGAACAACAACAACAACAAATCAATTGATCCTGAAAGAGGTGTTATTGACCCTCTCCCCGTTAGACTCAATAATCCAGCAATTGTTGATGTGAACTCTTGTTGAAATCCAAGAAAACAACAAATAAATTAACTAACACTCATAACCGTCCAAGAAACATCCATCAAAGTGAGAAAAATCATGTTTTTTCATTCTCAGTGAGAAAAACTATCTCCCTAGGGACTCTATGCCCATATATGGTGTGGGATCGGGACTGACAGCACAGGTGTTCTCCCTAGAGACTCTATGCCCATATATGGATCCCCGTCACGAGCTCATGAGCTTAGGCTAGGTTACGCAATCAAGTTCTCAGAAACGTGTTCTCCCCGGGGATTCCATGCCCATATATGGTGCCCCGTCGGACTGACAGCACAGGTGTTCTCCCTAGGGACTCTATGCCCATATATGGTGTTCGTACGGGAGTCGATAGGTCATTCCTACTTAAACTTAAGGCAATATTTAGTTTTTAAACATAATGGGCAAATGGGAGGCTGGGCGTGGGAGGGGGACTAGTTGGACTCCAATCACTTTCGATTATCAAAAATATTATTAGCCTTATCTATTTTCAATCGAATGAGCCCTTTTCGAAGTTCTTACGACAACTCCTTCGATATGAAGTGCCCTGGTCTAAACAAAAAAAATAATAATACATTGTACCCACATCGATCTATACTATAGAATGTCAAGCCTTCCAATCACTTTTGACTATTAAAAAGGGCACTAGCTCTTTCAATTTCCAATCGAATGAGCCCTTTTTGAGTTTCTACGACAACGCTTTTTATGAACGCCTTAAATGCCCCCAGGGCATAAATAGCAACCCTTGCCCCGAGGGCTGTGAGGGGGTTGTCATCCTCAAAGACCTAATTTCTAGGACTTTTAAATATGTTGAACAAAATGGTTATCTAAAAATGTTTATTGGATGTGTTTGGGGGAAAGGTGGGCGTTAGAGGGGGGTTAGTTGCCCTTAAATCACTTTCGACTATCAAAAAGGGCATTAGCCCTTTGAATTTCCAATCGAATGAGCCCTTTTTCAAGTTTCTACGACAAAGCTTTCAATGAAAACCTTATATGCCCCCAGGGCATAACTTACAACCCTTACCCCGAGGGCTGTGGGGGGAGTGTGATCCTCAAAGATTCTGGACCTTTACACTACTTTGAATAAAATTACTATCTCAAAATTTTGATTGGATGTGTTTGGAGAAACGGTGGGCGTGGAAGCGGTGTTTGTTGCCTTCCAATTCCTTTCGACTATTAAAAAGGGCACTAGCCATTTCAATTTCCAATCAAATGAGTTCTTTTTGAAGTTTCTACGACAACGCTTTCTACAAAAACCTTAGATGCCCCCTGGGCATAACTTATAACCCTTGCCCTGAGGGCTGTGGGTGGTTGTCATCTTCAATGACCTAATTTCCAGAACTTTCAACTACGTTGAACAAAATGGGTATCTCAAAATTAGAATTCGACGTGGGTACAATATATTATTATTTTTTTTTCTTTGTTTTGTTTAGAACAGGGCACTTCGTATCGAAGTAGTTGTCTTAGGAACTTCGAAAAGAGCTCATTCGATTGAAAATAGAAAGGGCTAAAAAAGAGCTATTAGTCGAAAGTGATTGGAGGGCCAATAGTCCCCCTTCCGCGCCCACGCTCCCATTTGCCTACTATGTTTAAAAACTAAATGTTGCCTTTAGATTAAATCAAAATGCACTGTTTTAAGGCTAATTCTCAATAAAGCATCTCAGCAGTATCTCAAGACCGACTGAGGGCTTTGTGTTCAGACTTTCGGTGCTACTTCTGCTCTTAAAATTTAACAAAATCAAAATAGTGCAAGTGTATCCAAGCTATCAAAGAAAGTAAACAGATTTTGCACTTTACTGAAAAAAATACAAACGAATGTGCATTGTCAGTTTAATATACATATACAGATATTTAGAAATCAAAATATTAATATTATTTGATTTATTAAAGTTATAAAAGTAAAAACATTTATATTTTTTCAGTAAAGTACAAATTATGTTCTGGCCTTGGGATGGCATAGGGTTTTTTAACCTTATTCGTGTTAATTTCTGCTTGTTTTGAGTTTGACCCGGTTATTTATTGTAATTTATGTTCGTTTTGGGTTTCATTTATTTACCGATCCTGATTTGTGGTAGTTTCACGCTTGGTAGATTATATGATTTTATTTTTGCTCATTCTTGGTTTAATGGGGTTCTTTACTTTTCTTTGAAAAACTTATTTTGTGGAAAAAGTTTTTTTAAATTAATCTTGGAAAACAGGCTACAGCCCAATCTTGTACAAAGGATCTTAAAATTGAAGTATCTCAATCATTAACAGATTCTATCACTGACATGTGTTGTGAAAAAGAGTAATCATATTTAAAAAGGCTTTGCTATAAGATTGTTGTCAGCCAATCCAAACTATCTGCATCAGGTCCAAGATTAAGAACATGCTGTCCTTGTTTAGGCAAGATAAATTTTAGTCAAAACATTTGTCCAAGATCACACACTGCCCAAATACTGGGGATTTTTATCCTAAATCCTCTTTCATGTAGCACATATGATCTGGCTTTTCCAGCCACTTTCACACACTACCTCTCCTACCAATCATAGTTATCACACTGACCTCTGCAATAGATTCTACCTTCTCCCTAATGGCCCTCACGGATGACTTATACAAAGTTACAACCCAAATCAAAAATAAGTTCACATTCCTTTTCACTATCTTACCCAAGAGAACTGTGTGAGTTGCCATCAACATTCACTGTCTGAGCCTTTTCAGTTTCATGTTTACCCTCAGTGCTGTCTTCTCACCAAATCTCTTCACAGCCTGCTTCTTTGTTTTTCTTGCTTTCGTTGCTTCAGTTATTTTTAATCCACTCTTCTTTGCCTTCCTTGTAGCAAAGGCAGCTTCAATCTTGGCTTTCACTGATGTATCAATGAGCACTTTTGTTTTGCCCTCCTTTATTCCTTGAAGAATTTTGTTTTCTTGGTGGTGCTGGGATATGGTTGTATTTGTTCAGGTGTGACTATCCTATTTCACAGTGACTTCAAAATCACAGGGCTTACTGAAAGCATTGGGTGAGAGAATGGCAGTGCAGGTAAGGAAGGGTTGGAGTTAGAGCCTCTGATGAGCATGGCAATTTGCCACCAGCTTCATAGGCTAAAATAAATTTGCTTGGTCTACATTAAAGAGCACAGATATTCATTATCAAAACAATCTGGATTGAAAGGGGATATACCTTCCAAATCCCTTCTGGATGTTTGATGGTATGGAAGCTAAAGGGAAATATTTTCCAACCAATCCAGCTGTGATGTAAATGGTGACAGTTCTTCTTGATGGTGACGGTTGCTCGATGATAAAATACAACTAATTTTGGTAATTAATTATGTTAGAAATACATAGCTGTTAGATATTTCAACTATTATGCAAGGGTTCTGAAATGCCACAGTCATTCGTTTTTACCTCTACACAGTCATTTCAATTTTTACTTCTCTTGATGAATAACGAAGAAGACCAGCGTCCGAGTAACGACTCACGAAGCTTTTCATGAATAGGCCTAAATCTGATGTAAATTAAAGCCGGGATTTGAGAAAGACTGATCAAAACAAAAATGTTTGTAGTCAACAATGATCGCGGCAGCGGCGTGTTGCTACTGCTATTTTTTACCCCGCTGCCACCCACCTTTCCTTGTCGACACAGAGCCGGGGTCTAGATGTTTAATAGAAAACTCAAAACAAAACTATAAAAATAAAAGGAAGGGGCATTCAGCCAGGGGAACTGGCGCCCCCCTTATGGACGCCTATGCCCTAGTATCTTGTACTGAGCATGCCAGTCTTCGGTTTACAATATCATAATAAATAGGGTTAGCTGTCTTACCATCATGTAAATACCATATTAAGTTATGAACCGTTTTATGATCAAATACTGTATTGGTTATAACTAGATTTTTATACCTACAAAATTGCAGCAGATCTGTGACCATTACTGTTTTTTTTTCCTGCACTAAAATTACCTAGGATAGGATACCGTCTATCCCTATTTCTACCGACCAGAGGGTTAGAATCTCCTAATAAAACACTATATTTCTATCTGGGACCCTGTCTATTGGTTCCTGTAGTTGTAAGTAAAATTCATCTGAGTCACGTTGTATAGGGACATATACTACGATGATTGATATCCTGCATTTTTTAAATCATAAAATAAGCGACTAGCATTCTACTATTAATACCTTCCCAGCCTAAAGAAGACTTGGCAGTTTCCTTATTCATTATGAGCCCTACTCCCTGTCTATGTACCCCATCCTTCCTGTCTGAGTAAATTAATGCTATATAACCTAATTTCATGTTTCCTACCCTTGGAATATGACTTTCTGAAACTTCTAATAAGTCCAGTTCAAAGCGTCTGAATTCGTCAGTCAAATTTCGATAAGATAGTTATTTTCTAACGTTGTGACATTCCGAGTTGCAATTTTCATGTTCTTTAAATAATTGAAATTATTTTGGCTTCACGAAAACCAGTGGTCCCAGAACCAGTGCAGGATGGGAACTAACACATCTTCTCAAGTCTACACGAAGCTTTTAAGCTTAGAACAGGACAGCAAGAAGTCCCTGGGACCTCCCATTGAATAGGGGCGTTGTGAAATCCTGTACCCATCTTGGTCACAGAATGGTTTTACACACTTGGTGATGCTCTTCTATCAAAATGAGTCGACATCCTGTACAGATAATCTCAAGCCTATTACCTCTGACTCAATATATATCCATGCCTAAAAATGCTATGCTACTACGGGGAGGCAACCCATTATAGACACATTAGCTAGTAAGAGGTTTTTCAGCCCGAAAAAGCTTCCCAAAACAGACCAAATCCATAAGATTTACCCATTAATCAGAATCCAGTGCAAATACTGTGTCGTTTACTAGGCTATAATTTCTTCGAGGGTACCACTCCTCAAGGTTACCCTCCAGCACTGTAACACTGTTAGCAGTCATAATTTTGGTTAAGAGAACTAGTAAAAGGTCCACCCTGATGCCACGCAAGAAAAAATTTCCCTGTCAGGGATAGGGACAGAGAAAGAAAGTTAAGACGGAGCAGAGATCCCAAACTATCTCACAGCACCGGAACAGCTCCAACCTTTTATACCCAGCCTATCCTCGTCAGGGAATTCATCAGGATTTTTCAGAGCATAAATTTGCTGTGAAATTTAGCTAAGAATTGCTCAGATAGTTCCAATATGAATTCTAATTAAATTGAATCTTACTGAACGAAATTTAGCAATATTTTGAAGAATAGGAGTCATATTATTGAATCACTGGTAGCTAAAGTTATTTTCAAATAATAGACGAAGGTGCGCGAAAAAAAGTATTTAATTACGTACTCAAGGTACTCTTAAAAAGGTGAAATTAAGTGCTTAAAAATGTACTTAAGCACGAAGCACCTTCCCAATTCTAGGTAGGACTCAAAAGCCACGGACGACTTCCACCGCTTTTAGAAAAAAAGGCTTTGTAAACAAATACCTATGGTCGCCGCGAAAAATTTAGAATGGTAATAAGATGAATACCTACCAAGCCTGAATGCTTCTCTAAAAGTTTGAACTTATCCAGAATTTCACATCTTTTATTTAAAGGCAAAGTTTTCCATGAATCATCCATGCTGAAATGATGATAAATTGAAACAAATTAGGTTCAAACTAAAAGCGGACTTTTGTAGCTACTCTGTGGCTAGTGCTCTTTCTCAATATGTGAGTTCACTGAAGAAAAGACTACAGCCGGTGTTGCATTGCTTGAATTCATTATTCAAACAATTTAGGGAGATATTCCTAGTTACTCTCTAAATTTGAAGTTATTAGCAATTTTAAGGTTTTTTTTAGAATGCATGTAAGTATATAAAACTGTAGTTCCTTGTTCAAGAACTTTCAACTTGTTGCCTAGGCTAGTGAATCTGTTACACTAGCCTGAGTTAGGTTACCCCACCTGAGTTCCAGTCTATCAGTTCAAGTAGAAGCCTAGATTTTAAAATTACCAACTATTTAAGGTTTTATCTTGTTTTATTCCGTTTTTCTATGCTATTGATATTTTCTTATAGCCCAGCCTATCACAGAAATTAGTTGGACCTACTTAGGCCTGCAGAAAAAGAAGGGTAGGCCTAAATATTTTGATTAACAGGGCATTCAGATAGCTAAGAAACACACTTTACATTCAGAATATTATCCTTAATTCAAATATAGCAATTGTTTCCTATTGGAGATTCAATTTTAGCCTATCCTTTCTAACCTTACCCAAATTTATAGCCTTTAATCTATAGGCCAGTTTTTTAGCTCTAAGATCTTGCATCTTTCTTCAAAGATTATTGTTGGTAAAATTCTACTTTTGGCTATATTGGAAAGTGGTTAGATTAAGAAAATGAAACTTTCAGGAATGGGTCTACAGGCTAAAGTATGTCCCAGGAAGGTATTTTGAAGTACCTACCTCAACTTCTTTGCCCTCTAGAGGGTCCTGAAATTTGCCTACATGACAGGTATACCTATTGAAATTTTGAAAAAACAACAACTGAAATTAATTTTCAGCTATCAGTTTCTTTTTCTCTGACTTTAATTTTGAAAACGCAATTCCTTTTATTTGAGTAAAATTTTACGCAATATCAATTTTTTTTCAAAATTTAGGAAATGTATTTGCATATCTTTAAAACCTTATCATTTGGGATTGAGCAAAGTTGTGAAGCTGAAAACAATTTAGTTGTACTTCATTTAAGCAGAAGATTTATTTTGCAAGGTTTCGTTTTTATAACACACACATTTTTAAAGGTCAGGACCCTCTAGAGGGAGAAGGAGTGGAGGTAGGTACTTCAAAATACTTCCTGGGACATACTTTAGCCTGTAGACCCATACCTGAAAGTTTTATTTTCCTAACCTAACCCCTTTCCAAGATAGCCAGAAGTTGCTAAAGTAGAATTTTACCTTATTGTTTCTTAACTCATCTTTGTTTTGAGATCTTACAGCTCACTGATGTTAGCAAAAAGTGTGAAGAACACTGTTCTTTCATAATGAACAATGATGAGAGAACTTTGATGATATACTCATCATTGTTTTCAGACCACTGATCAGAGCAGAATGATGAAAGACAGTAAATATTTACCAAATCATATTATTGAGTTACAACTAAAGTGAATATACACTCAATCCCCTTTTTTATGCTCTTTATGAATATAATAATCATTTTTGTTGGAAATAGATCTTATAAGGCCAATGCATTGTATCATCCATCACTTGTCTTTGTCAAGGTGCTTGGGTATAAGAAGCAGCTTCAGCCTCCTAGCAAGACACTTGTAAGATGAAGTTTACATTTAGAATCAGAATATCATCCTGAATTCAAATATGACATTGTGTTTCCATTGCAAACTCAATTTTAACCCCTTTGCAGACCATGAGAGATGATAGCCTACCCTTTTTCATTATTTTAGATATAGCTTATATACCTGTGTTAGCATCCATCTGGTTAAAACCAGTTTATGCATAGGCTAAATTGAATTTATAGTGACAAAATTGAGAATTAATAAATGCATTGGAAATATAAGGGCTGTTTTTTCACTCATCAATGTGCTAAGATCTTACACCTTTTGTTGTTTTTATGCAAATATCTTTTGGTAAATATTTACCAAATCATATTATTGAGTTACAACTAAAGTGAATATACACTCAATCCCTTTTTTTTTGCTCTTTATGAATATAATAATCATTTTTGTTGGAAATGAATTTTAGCCCCCACCCCTGTATATACCAATTTAGGGTATATATTAGCACATTAGGGTGGTGGGTGGAAAGTTTAAACTTGCCTCTCATTTACATCAGAGATAAAATTACCCCAACCCCCCTAATGTGCACCCTGAATTGGTATATATAGGGGTGGGGGCTAAAATTCATTTCCAACAAAATGATTATTATATTCATAAAGAGCATAAAAAAGGGGATTGAGTGTATATTCACTTTAGTTGTAACTCAATAATATGATTTGGTAAATATTTACCAAAAGATATTTGCATAAAAACAACAAAAGGTGTAAGATCTTAGTTCAAAGATTTCATTTTTAAGCATTTTCTGACAAAAGATGCAAGATCTTAGCACATTGATGAGTGAAAAAACAGCCCTTATATTTCCAATGCATTTATTAATTCTCAATTTTGTCACTATAAATTCAATTTAGCCTATGCATAAACTGGTTTTAACCAGATGGATGCTAACACAGGTATATAAGCTATATCTAAAATAATGAAAAAGGGTAGGCTATCATCTCTCATGGTCTGCAAAGGGGTTAAAATTGAGTTTGCAATGGAAACACAATGTCATATTTGAATTCAGGATGATATTCTGATTCTAAATGTAAACTTCATCTTACAAGTGTCTTGCTAGGAGGCTGAAGCTGCTTCTTATACCCAAGCACCTTGACAAAGACAAGTGATGGATGATACAATGCATTGGCCTTATAAGATCTATGTTTGTATTTTCACATTAGGAGGGGGGTAAAGTATTTGGATAGCAAGAAGTTAGAAAATAATTCTTTTTTCATAATATGCAGAATAATTATAGCTAAAACATTTTGTATACAGTCCTGCTATGCTTAAACTTAGTTTAATGCCTAAACCTAACCTAAACATAATTCTTGCGTAGGGGGAATTTGGGAAAGTCCAACACCATACCATGTTTTTTTGTTAAATTGGCTCAAGATTATTTTTTTTTGAGTATTTCATATCATCTTCTATCAGCCTTTTTTTTACAGCAGTTTCCCACATTATTCTTTTTCTGATTTTCTCATATACTGCACTTGTAACTTATCATCAGGCCTCAAAGTAGCTGCAGTCTGCTATGTTGGACTTGTCCCAGCTTTGGGGAAGTGCAACATACCCTACTAGCTTTTTTTGCAACAATATATCAAAAATAATACAACTTCACCATCTTAAAGAGCATCAATGAATCACTATAAATCCATAAACAAACAATTTCTATGTCAACATCAAAAGCCCAGGCCATACTTTTTTCTGCTGCTTCGGGGTAACTCTGACAGTGTCAGACTTATGGAACAGGTAATCATTACAAGTATCTTAGCCAAGGTGCACAAATCACTGAATGTAAATGATTGCTTGTATTAAAAAAAACATCACACACATTATGGTTTGACTTCAGATACAAAAAGTGACTCATATATGTTGGAGCTTATGTGTATGGGTATAAAACAAAGATCTACTGACACTTGCTAGTAACTGCCTTATACAGCACAATAACCTGATGGATTTGGGGTATTTCAGATGGTCTTGTTCCCATTAACTTTACCTGCAAAAATGAATTTGTCATCCACAGTATTAATATTGTCTTTCTTTGGCCAATTGAATGAGTAGGTGGCAAAGCTCAAGCAGTGAAGAAACTTGAGATTAAATTTTCCCCCACCAGGAAAGTTTAGAACCTTGTTCATCATTCCTGACATTGTATCTAACTACATAGTACTCATTTAGCTTGGGAATGATCCTTTGCTTACTGGGTATCTCCATGCCATCACTGTCAATTTCTTGAATAGTATCTTGAATACTCTGATCATCCTCATCAGAGCCAAGTTCAAGGCTGATGTCTGATTTGCTATCACTCAAATCTCTATTTGCTTTCCTCTTAGGAAGAATTTTTTTCAATTTCACACCCTTTTCATCTGGACTTTTCTTCTTCCCTTTGCCTTTTGCTTGTGGATTTTCTTCCCTCTCAAGCACCTCTATATGTTCCTTTGATGTTATCACTTCTGCCTCTCTTGCAATTTTCTTCTATTTTTCTATTCCTGAAACTGATGGTAGGTTTTGCTGCTTGATTGAGTCTAGAAGAATCTCTTCAAAAGTTTTTGATTGGTTGCCAAACAACTTCTTTGGACTAAAGATAACAGAAAAGGTTACTTTTTTCTAGTTCAGTGTTGATGGTGGTTATGACTTCAGATATGCCTGCCTTTTCCTCTTGTTCCTCTTTCATTTGTGCATAGTGTCTCAACTTGGCAGGTTCAAACTTGATCTGGTCAATTACAGATGGGTTTACTCGCATTAGAACACACAGATTAAAAATTCCAGTTGCTTTGAATTACTTTTTGATCAGACTAGGAGTGAGATAGGTATCCTGTACCTTTGATAAGAGACATACAAAATCCTTCTCTGACAGAATGTTACCAGGGTGCTCCCTCTGCC
This sequence comes from Artemia sp. Qi Xiang Cuo, assembly GCF_049724085.1. Taxonomy (NCBI): domain Eukaryota; kingdom Metazoa; phylum Arthropoda; class Branchiopoda; order Anostraca; family Artemiidae; genus Artemia; species Artemia sp. Qi Xiang Cuo. Next base: position 31,732,031 of record NC_142797.1, read on the forward strand.
ATTTCACAAGATTCTGTTCATAAGCCACTTTCATTCCCTTGAAAGCCACTTTATTGAGAGGTTGAAGCATGTGGATGTAGCTTGAGAATTGTGCCATTAATTTTGTTTGCAAGTTTGACAAGAGCAAGAGAAAGATGTGAGCCATGTCCATCTAAGATGAGGAGTGTGTTTCCCTTTACATGAGGAAGAAATCAGAATTCAAACCAATTCATAATGAGATCAGACATCATCCACCCTTTCTTGGTAGATGAGTAAGATACACCAGGGTAAGCTCCATCTACAGGTATTCATGAGGTCCAGGTATTCTTTGCCGAGAAAACTATTAGAGTTGGGAGTTTTCCTCTGTTTGCACTGATACAAGCCAAGATAGTTGTATTTTCACATCCATTACCACCTGTTTTATGAGTTGATGGTGAGCCTTTGGCTCCAGCAACTTTTGTGTTGCCAGGATCCCTACAGAAAGATGTCTTGTCCAAATTGAACCAACACTGGGACTTGTCAAGAATATCAATTGCCATGGCAGTGTCATGCAACAGCTCATACAAACCATACATTATGAAGGGATCAGATTGCTACAAAATTTTTTGTTTTCTAACCTTTCTGGTTTCTCTAGTGAAATTTTGTTTTGGCACTTGAACCCTTCCCACCAGTCATGACCAGTCTGGTTGTCCTTAAATCTTGCTTGAACTTTGTTCTTGATGAGATAGTCTTGGACTTGGTCAAGAAATTCCTGCTTGCTGAGACCTATGCCCCACTTTTCAAGTATTCAGAGACCCTGAGCCATATCCTTTTCTATTTCGGCAGGAATTTCTTGGCTCCTCACTCCACCACAAACTGGCTTTTTGACTTCTGTATTTCTTCATAAGATGGTCATGCAAGGTAGTGCACAGCATCTGAAACACTTTGAAAGCCTGTAGCAAAGACATTCTCTGAAGATATCTCTGCTGGTGCATTTTGCAGCTGAGTTGCATCATTTGTTCCTCCAACCCTGTATTGTGTGTTCCAAACATAATTTCCAGGCATCTAGAAAAGACAAAGGAATTATGAATGAATTGATGAATTTATTTGCCTGTCACAAGCAGGTGTGCAAAAAGTTCCAAAACTGCCAGTAGCAGAATTCCAAAAGCTGCCAACACTTTAGCAGCACAATCTGTGTTTTGACAGCTTCCCTTTGAGCAAAAAGTATTTCTATAGGTAAAATTTGAGGAAAAGTTACAAATGTGACTTTTTGCTCAGTTTGCACAGTTAGATATATCAATAGTTTTCTAAATCATATTAAAGTACTGCACCCTATTTACTCTAATACTGCTAATGGTGTATAGTATTCAAAGTCTCAAGTATACTGTATATTGCTTACTGCTGATAGTTTATGGATTGAGATGTACACTCAATGATATTGTATTGTAAAAATAATGCATACCCAACTGCATGCTTAATACTCATTGGTCACTATACTACAACTATAAAAAGGTCAGTATACTTTTACTAGCATAGGAAGAAAAGTTAGTAATTCAATGATCTATGTCTGGTTTTGATGTATAGTAAATAATTGAGAACTAAACTTTTGGAAGTAGTGAAAAAACTGTGTTAAGTTAAGTGAAAGTCATAGTTACTAAGGGTGGATTTCCATCAGTGATAAATCATTTGGGGTGGCAACCCTGAACAAAAGGGGATTTTTGGGGAACCAATTTTGAGATTGTTTATGAGAAGACAGATTTATTTGGGGATAGTGGAAGCACTGTCAAGTAACATTGCTACTATGCTACCCCACTTTTTGCACAGGGGAGCACAACTTGTGTTTTGACAGCTTTTCTTTGAGCAAAAATTATCTTTATATGTAAAAAGGGTATTTTCAGACAAAATTTGCCAACAAATATGATAACTCCCAAGTAGCATTTCTACTTTGCTTCCCCACTTTTTTGAACAGTAGGTCACAAGTAAAGGTTAAGATGGAAAAACAATGAAAAGGGAGAAAGATAAACAAAAACAGGCATAGAACTGCAATACATGCATACATGCAATGCATACAAAATGATCAAACAACACTACATTCCACTAAATAAGTAGAGCCATCTATGGATGGCTACTGCCTTCAACCCTTATTATCTGAAGCTTAGAATCTGTTCTACCATTTAAAATATTGATCTTTGTTAACATGGGGTGAATTCAACACCCCTGCCAAACTTCCCCCCCTAGGGGGTAAGTCCAACATGTTGGACTTTCCTCAGATGAGCTTTTTTGGGGGTAAGACTGACACCCCTCTTATCTCTTCAACTGATTACATTAGCTTGTTTTAAAAATCAGGAAGATGCTGATTCTGGTCTTCTAGTTTCTAAGAAATAAAAAATTCTCTATCTCTTTTACTTTATAATCTGCACAAGTCAGTTACCTGTGTTCCTAAAAAAAAACACTGTCCAAAAAACTTTAAAACCTTTTGAATGGAAGGCATGCTAACTGCTGGAAGTTGAAGCCACTGTTGCCTACTGCTACTAATAGGAAGAAAATATGAAAGTCTCCCACAGATACAATGGGCCATAGACAAATTGAAAGTTGGTGTCAGACTTTCCCTGATTCACCCTGTTTTCTTTAATTAACAAGTACCAACCTTTCTAACTGCATGTCACTGGGACCTAGCAGAGTGACAAAAATATTTGATTGTCATGGGTACCACATAAAGGGGGACAGGGGGGGTCTCCACCCCCCTCTGGCGGAATGAGGCTGCCTTATATTTTGTTTTAAGATTTCTGTTATACATCAATGGAAGTGCCAATTAAACCAGGTAAGCCCCCCCCCCTTAAGACCAACACCTTTGTTTAAACACATTGGCAAGGCTTTGTATATAGCCTTGAGATATTTCTTGGCACAAATGTGTAGGAGGAGGCTAGGACAAAAACAAAACAGTAATGATTATACCATTTAGGGTAAAAGGTACTTATTGGTTTGCTGGACCACACACGATTTTTGTATAGCATCTGCGCTTATTACCCAGTGTTCATTCAGGTTAGTGTGCATTGTATAGTGGTCTGACAATACAATTGGAATGTTGCTCACTCCATGACAAAGATATAAACTTTATTTTTTTGTGGATGAAGGGGCAAAAAAGGCACCTAGGTTAGGTTACATATTTAATATATGCTATGCTTTACTCCCCCCCCCCCATAGTGTGCAAATATATAGCCCAAATTTGTTTCTAAGCTATTATATTTTCATTATATTTTGTTTACTTTCATTAGCATCAATGGTGAATAAAATTCCAGGTGAGGGGCTTCTTGCTTTCTGGGAAAGTAGTTGAATTAGCTGATTAAAACTTTGAGTAATGTTTCTTGTGCACCCAAATTATGCCATAGGAAAATATTTACAGGTTAACAAAATATAAACAGGTTATTCATGGAACAGAAATCAGCTAGGAAAAAAAAATTGTTGTTAGATTATTCATTTGCTGCTTTAGTTTAACACTTTGAAATAGAGAAGGAATATATTTTTAAGCTTTACCTTAAATCACCTTACCTTGAATTGCAGCTTGGAGCAATCAAAGTCCCTTTTTTGGGCGTAATTTAATCCATGAATTCATTCTCTTCATGAAACTATTTTCTAAGATTGTAGAAAATTTTTCTGCTGGAATTTTACTAGACTATCTGGCATTTGAGTTACAAGACAATTTACCCATATTTCACAGGATGAAGTTTCAATGGTTTGTTCTTTCAAATAATCCACTTGGGTTGTTAATAGAAGATAACAAAAGCCTTGTTTGGCTACATTAAAGTCTTAGTGTCAAGTTTCAAATTTGATATTCACTACCATTACAGTTTCATCCCAGCTGAAAGATAGCAGGCTCTTTTGACTAATTTAGGTCAGAAGAGGATATAAACTACACTGCTACTTTTCATACTTTATTCACTTGATGACCCTGATTTCTTTTATGTAGCTTATGGTATTCCAAAGGTATATATACTCATATATGATGCACAAAAGTTTAGTGATTTCAGTAAATCAGCACATTAGGATATAGCCTGGGCCATGTCCAGGCATTGGGAGGGTGGATATGTAGTTAAACTAGAAACAAACTTAGAAATTTGGCTTATCTTAGAAAAAGGCAAAACTACACTGTCACTCTTTGTACCCCTATTTATTTATTGACCCTGATTTCTTTGTGTAGCCTATGGTTTCTCCATGTAAAAGAGTGATATTAAATTAGAGCATTGAAGCCCTTTTGCCAACTCTGAAGTTTGTGCTCTATAAAAATAGAGCATAAATATAAACATGAAATAGAACTTGAGAGGAAGCCTTATAAATTGAAAAAAGGTCATATAGAGCTCAGAAACATCTTGGTTTTAGCCAAAATCATCAAATCTGCTAATATCAGAAATGTAATTAAAAAAAGACTGTCTCAACTTTGTCATACAGTTTTTTGGAAGATCTTGAATGCAAATGACATTTTTCTTAGCAGGTTGAAGTTGTTTAACCTATCTATTACATAGCTCAACCCATAAATAGCAAAAAAAAACATCATGCAGAATTTTTCGAAATGTAGTTGTATCATTTTTACCAATGCTGCCATAAAATTTTTAACTGTGGTCTTTTTAACTGTAGTTGTGTAGTTGTAACCTTATAAGAAAATCGAAATATATTTTCTTGTGATTATTATCGCTTCTAATCAGCAGTTGTACCAAACCTATCCTGCTCAAGTCATCCTCAGGGCTATACTGTGGTGTTTATCCTCCCCATAGTATAGTGCAGACGGTTTGATATCATCTATTTTCCCTTCTTGTTTTAGTGTTATATTTGTTTTTAAAGCTTTTTCCAATAGGCAATGTTTAGAAGTCCTCCAAAAAAAACGTCCCCCCATATCCCGAATCAAATTCCATAGTGGAAGATATCCATCCTGGCTGGTCAAGCACATTATCTGAAACTTCTAATGATAGCTCAAATTCGGAGAATAGGACAATGATAACTGTAGATCCTAATGAAAACATAAATGATGATAATGGGTTTCAAGAGGTCCCTTCTAGAAGCTCTAAAAAAAGAAAAAAAATCTCCCCAATTAAAAGCATTTCCCCTCTCCCTGCCCAGGGTCCTCCCTCAAAAAACTTAGGAATTGAACCTAAAAATAAATACACTTCCCCCTTTTGAAATAAAAATGATAAATGCAATAATAGTTGCAATTTTTAAATTGCTAAAATCAATGTTCTCTCGTAACATTAACCGTGATGGATCTCTGCTAATAGCTGTAGAAGATCAGAAATCAGCAGATACAATAATTAACCTTAAATCCCTTCTGAATATCCCAATTATTGCATCTAATTGGAACCCAAAACAATCACCAACAAAAATTGAAGTTTTTAATGTTCCCCCAAAGATATCTACTCAGGAGTTAAAAGAAGGCCTCTCAGATAGGGCCAGAAACAAAATCCCAGTTGAGGATGTTACCCAACTTGGAAAACCTAACTCTACTGGCATAAAAACTAGTAGATTCTTCTTATTCACACTAAAGGATAAAATTGATATCCCAGAAAAATTATTCCTATTTCGGCAAATCAAACCACACAAGGAATACAAACCTAAGCCTATTCAGTGTCAGAAGTGTTTCAAACTGGGACAAACGACAAACAAATGCAATGAAATTCTCCAAGAGTGTAGTACTTGTAAATCTTTCCATCCTAAAGAGCTGACAACTTGCAACAACACCCAGCCTACATGCATCAATTGCAAAGGCCCACATGAATCTAAAAATAAATCATTATGCTTTGCATACAAGAAAAGAGCTCTAACACTCCAAATATCAACAGAAAAGGCCATCCCATACCCGTTTGAAGCAATGGAAGCAAATGCTGCCCAACAATACCAAATAAAGACTGTAATGAAACCAACCAAACCCCCCAAGTCAAATACCCCAAATGCATCAAGCACCCCATATGAAACAATATCTTCTAAGCCCCCTAGCTCAAATCCCTATCAGAAGGAATCACCAAGCCAGCAAGCCTCGTTTTCCGGTGAGATGAGGCCAGCCTGGCCCTCCCTCCCAAGAAGAAACAAACCAGAAACACTACCAGGAATCAATCCCTTAACCAACAAACAGGATGCACTACCAAAAATGCAATCCCCAAATATATGCTTATTCATTCTAAACTGTAATGCAGTTCAGGCCATGAACATACATCAACTACAGAAAATAAAAATTATTGCAGAATTGGCAAAAATCTACATCCCAGATGATATGCTCATTCAAGCAAAAAAAGATCTTGCTTTACTTTTAACAAAGCTGAACATTGATACACCGTCATATGAAGAATAAATCAACAACACAACATTTATCAATACTCCAATGGAATGTAAGATCACTCACAGATAATAAGCTAAATGAACTAATATTATGTATGAATAATAATTCCATTAATATTGCTTGCCTCCAGGAAACTCATTTAACCAACAATCAACAAATTAAGTCTCTGGGATATACTCTCCTGAGAAAGGATAGATCTTCAGAGAGAAAAGGAGGTGGTGTAGCTTTATTAGTTAATAATAATATAAAATTTTGTGGCATCAATTTTCCAGATTTTGAAAATGATGTTGATGTAATTGGTATAAGTGTTTGGCTGAATAATTTAAAAACCTACATAATAAGCTTTTATAACCCTAATGGCCAAACTACAGATGCCAAGGATTTCTTTAATTATATAAATAATTCTAATATGTTAAAAAATATCATTATTTGTGGTGATTTCAATGCCCACAGCCTTTTGTGGGGAAATAAACCAGCAAATAAAGCTGGTAAATTTATTGAGCATATGACCTCAAATAATAATGAATTAGCTGTTGCTACCCCTCCAAACCTGACTACATATTTTAACCCCAAAAGTGGTAAATTGTCCACAATTGACCTACGAATTATGTCTTTAAATTTGTTGAACAGAATTTACATAAATAAAATTGATAGTCTATGTACAGACCACTTTGCTATAATTTGCTCCCTTAATGAACCTACTGAAACTTCATCTCATACCTCCAAATATATCAGCACTAAAGCAAATTGGTCTATTTTCCAAAATAAGCTAAATGATGAAATTACAAGTTTCACCCAAAGTTCATGCATTTCTAACACAACAGTTGACACACATGCTGAAGCCTTGACATCTTTACTAATAAATAGAGCTAATCCTGCTATCCCCAGGACAACACCTAAGAAAACATTCCCTAAACAAATTCCTAAAGCATGGTGGACAAATGAGTGCCTAAATAAATGGAGGATAAAAAAGGCAGCTAGGACAGAATTCATAAAAAAACCAACACCTACTACATATTTAAAAAAATTACAAGCAGAATCTAATCTAAAAAGGACTATAATAGATGCTAAATATAAATACTGGAATAATTTTGCAAATAATCTCTCCAGAGAAACGCATGAGCCAATTATACATAAAGTCATAAGCCACATATGTGGGAAAAAGACTTCTCCCAACCCACTCCTGTATGAGCTTTTACATAATAATACCCATTATGACAACGATATTGAAAAGGCTAACCTATTTGCAACTCTTTTTGTTAATAAGCTAACATCAAATAATCAAAGCAAACTGTCCACAATTACTATGAACCCTAGTTACTAATCGCGCCCAGGATCCGAGTACATAACTAATCGATTTTCAATCCAGGAATTGAATAATGCAATACATCATATTAAGTTCAAAACTAGCAGCAGCTATGACAATGTACACCCCACATGGATAATGAATCTCACACCTTCATACAAAAAAAAATTGATAAATTGTTATAATCATGCTTGGGCATCTTTTATGTTCCCCAATATATGGAAATGTTCGTTCCTCCTACCAATCCTAAAGAAAAATAAACCAAAAGATAACCCTGAGTCTTATAGGCCCATAATGATTACACCTGTGATGGGGAAAATAATGGAGAAAATGATTTATCACAGACTCCTCTGGTTTGTTGAGAAAAATAACATGATCCCACACACTCAAACTGGATTCAGGAAATACCACTCCTCAACAGATGCTTTCATTTTGCTAACAAATGCAATAAATGAATCTTTCTCAAAAAATAATATCCTAGTGGCAGCTTTCCTAGATTTTGAAGGAGCATATGACAATGTGAACCATCAAATCCTTTTAAATAAACTTGCAAACCTTGGAGTACCTCCTAAGCTAGTATCATTTATTAAATCCTTCATAGAAGTGCAAAGTTTCATTGTTTGTGTTGGTTCAGCCGCTTCACCCCAAAAGACAATATCCAAAGGCCAACCTCAGGGAGCAGTCCTCAGTTGCCTCCTATTTGTCCTATATCTCTGGGACATGAACCTACCCCACACGAATCTACAATATGCTGATGATCTGTTGCTATGGTCATCTGGTAAAACCTTTCAGATAGCACAGTCAAATCTGCAAAAGTCACTTTTCCAGTTTGAAAAATTCTCTCAACATTCAGATTTACCAATTGCACCCACCAAGTCAAAAATAATCCAATTTCACCAGAAGCGAAACCATGTTAATGCAAAACTCACTCTAAGTAAAACAACTATTCCAGAAGATAATCATATTAATTACTTAGGTCTCATGCTTTACCAAAAACTTAATTTTAACCTCCACATTTCAAACACAATAAAAAAATGTTATAGAAAAAAAAATATACTAAAAAGACTTTTTTCCACACCCTGGGGTTGTAAGGAGAAAACCTTACTCCAGTTTATAAATCACATATAAGACCCCATATTGACTATGGGCTCATTGTCTATGGTGCATGTGCAAAGACCCAGATGCAAAAAATTGAAACAACACAAAATGATATAATACGTCTCATATTTGGTCTTAGGAAACCCACAAGCACCAAGTTTCTGCTTATGGAGAGTGGATTAACAACAATAAGGGAGAGACGTAGCTTTCTCTTGATAAAACATCTTACAAAAATTGAATCAAATAGCTCACACACATTACATAATTGGTTAAGAAATCCAGCCATGTATATAGGTATTGCAGATGAGTATGCCAATATTCAAAAGAAGTTCCCTGTACCAGCAAAGTCTATTGCACCTACTTTCCCCCAATCCCCTCCACGGAATTGGTCATTTCCCATAATAAATACTGAATTTTCAAAATGGAATAAAGATTTAACCCCCATTACTTTTGTTCAGAATAAATTTGCAGAACTTAATACAATTACCTATAAAAATCACTTCCAAATATTTGTTGATGGGTCAAAAATGAATGAGAAGGTTGCAAGTGGTGTTTTCCTTCCTCACCTGAACATTGCAATGGGTGAGAGATTATATAATAATTTATCTATAATGTCTGCTGAGTTAAATGCCATAATCATGGCATTAGAACACCTTAAGCAAAACCAATCTTTGATTAAAAATTCGAATAATATTATCATCTATTCTGACTCTTTATCAAGCCTTGAGTTGCTGGCCTCAGCTCCTCAATATAAGTTGGACATTGACACTTATCATTGTCTCAGTATTATTGATAATTTTGCTTCAAGTGGCATAAAAACTTACTTTCAGTACATTCCTAGCCACTCTGGCATAAGTGGTAATCATCAGGTTGATGAAATAGCAAAAAATGCTATAAATATTGACCAGCCAAGTGGGAGACCAATCCCAATTAGAGATATTATCCGATGGAGGCTATCAGATATTAATTTTAATAAGATTAATCCTATCCTTTCCCCCTTTCCCAATAAGTATCTTTCTAAAATTTATCATAGAATTCGTTCTGGAACAAATGGACTAAATTTCCTTGCATTCTCATATAAGCTTTCTAATTCAAGTGGTTCAATTCCCCTGTCCCCTCTTTGCAGGCATTGTAATATGAATAATGAAACAATTGACCATTGCCTATTTGAATGTAATATGCTGACGTCTGCACAACATACCTTGCTTTCTAAACTGTTAAAATACTTCAAACACCACAAAATCCCACTATCAGCCAAGACCCTAGCCAACTATACCTGCACACAGAGCATAGAAATCGACATCTATCAACTTATATTTGAACTCCTAGAGTTGAAAGATCTACTGAAAGATATCTGAATATCTAATAAATATGAGGCAATCAAGCCAGTAGCTCTGTAGCCCACAGAGTGAAGCAAAAGGAAAAGGGCTAAATAGTTTTACTGAAAAGCCCGCCTGCTGTTAAATAGAAGAAGAAGAAGACTTGCATCAAAATGCAGATGTGCGAAAATTGTTAATTTGTCACTTATTATAATGACTATTTTACATTACCACCTTAACTTGCTGGTAATGCAATTTAAGGTAATTTACTGTATGTGCCAAATTGATGTCCAGGAAGTTTTTTTTCATGCATCTTCCCTTACACCTTCCTTACTTACAATGACTCAAAAGTTTTTTAGTACTTAAATGGAATTTTCCAGTTTTAGGGTAAAATTCTAACCCAAATGTATGTTTTTTTTTTTTTTCAAAGTTAGGGCCCATTTTCTTAGAACCCTGTAAACCTGACATGTGAGGTTAAAAATGCCTTCTCAAACCCTTGTTTGGGTTGTAGATAAATTCCTTAAAGTACAACATATGAAGTGATTAAAAGTTGTAAAAAGTGAGAAAAATTATATATATATATATATATATATCATTGTTAAAAAAATACATTTAATATGAATACTCATGGTAGCTAAGAAAATTTTGAAACTCTAGGCTATGTCAAGACACAATTTTTGCTGGTAAAGCTAAGCTAATTCTTCTTCCTGCTCGTCTTCGTTATCGTCCTCATCCTGTCTTGCTGCAGCGTTAGCGCATAACGCCCCTTTACACTCCCCGCAGGCAAAGCTGCAGGGTATACCATTCCAACGGCAGCTGCATCTGAGCAACTCGCACCTGCTGGTGCACTGGCACCGCACCATCTTCAGTAGGTTCTCCGGTGCTGGTGAAGCATCTGTCATAATGGGAATTCAATCGTTGCACATGACAAACCTTTGGTTCTCTTCAGCTGTGTGCAATTTTTCGTCATCGGTGTATCAGTGTTAGTGTCAAACACTACCGCTGCCTGGCCAAAATGTCTTGTGACATAATCTACGTAAGATCATGCCACCTCAGAGTATGTGGATCCAGCAGTCCACGGGATTTTGTGGACTAGCCAGCCACCGTCCAAAACTCTATTGGAGGTTGGCAATGTCACTGGACAATCGATCCCCTCAATTTTCATCAGTGCATTTGTTAGAGATACTATATCACCTATCCACATCCCTTCGAACGAACTAAAGAGCGATGGTGGAAAAGTGCCAAGCTCAAACAACAGAACCTCGTTCAAGTCAGAACCACTGGTGCTAGCTACTGCGGCTAGACGTTGGAAGATTAGAGCTGGGTTGACCATTACCCTCTCGCTATCTATCACCGCGGATGATTTCTCAGGCATAGTTACAGCTTTCTCCTTTCTCCTGAAAACATATTTGTCAATGTCTTTTGCTTCCATATCCTTCAGAATCGTTTCTCTCACAGATTTGGCATCGTCTGCGTTTACAGATGACGAAGCGCGGACTCAATGTATCAAACTATCTTTTCGATGTCCGCCATGTCTCTAGCTCTCCTCGAAGATATCGCTTCTGCGTGATTTTCAATAGTCAACTCCGCGAGGCCAGTCAGGTTCTGCATGCGTTCGTTAACTAGAACCAAAGTAGGCATAGCAGATGTCCGCTGCAGTTCAGTCATGCCTCTACCTCTCGTCAGACCGCCACTCGTTTTCATACTTCTCATTAACGTCTGTTTGAGCACCAGGAAAGAATGCTGCCCAGTAGTTGTCAGTTCTTCGGATGAACAGGTACTCCTGTAACGTTCTGTACTACTCTTGCCTGTCTTTCCTCAACTTAAACATCGACTGCACAAACAGCCAAGTAGACTTTGTGTAAAGATTGTGGCCAGAAGCAGCAAAGTAAGGAAGCATTCCCAACAACAACTGTAGATAAAGCTCAAGGTTGCCACTTTGTTCAGCTCTCAGGTTCTTTCTCAGGATTCCAACTAGGTCCAGATACTGAAACCAAAGACGGGCAGTTCTGGACTCGGATAATCGTTCTTTTGCACTTAGAACTATTTCACAGATAAGCTCTACTGGTTCCGACACCTGCGCTTCGTCGATGATATCTCCTTCAAGGAGCGACCCATACGCCTGTTTTGCCCTTTCAAGGGGTTCTGGTAGCACGTCATTGCCATCAAACGCTCTGCTATCCAGTTCTGATGATAAAAGGTTTGTATAAAGAGCTACCTCCAACAGACCATGGCCTTGCACAGCACAAGAGACAGCTTTGCCTTGTAACATACTACGCCCAGTGTTAGGCGTGTATACTTGACTTAGGATTTCCAAAAGTCCTGAGTCAGCCATAAGGAAGCCAATGGCTCCTAGGAAACTCATACGTGTGTGAAATCCACCCAGGACAACAATAGCATTTCTTAAAGCACTTGTGGCAGGCTCTGCATCGACGATACACTTTGCCTTCCAGTAAAGCGGTTAGTCAAAGGTAATGACTAGAGTTTTTCCCAGCTCAATTAGCGCGCTCGTTAGAATGCACAAGTGTAGAATAAACACAGGAGATATCGCTTGGGTTGTGGCTAATCATTGGCAAAAAACGAATATTCGACTTTACCGGATGAGGTAACTTTTGGCGTATTAACCCCATAAAGGCGGACAAACTCACGTATGAGCTTTTGAAAAAGCCAGAGGTGCGCCAGAGCGTTTCAATCTTCCATTCATTGTCACGAGTGTCACTACTGCTTGTCAAGCAAACAAAAGTCCTTGGTTGCAACTTGGCGGGTTTTTGGTAAGTGTAGAATGGCACGGTGCCGATTGACTTCATCTTATCTCCACTTACTTCTTTTCTTGGCACTGAAAGCTCCATAGCGGGCAACTCAGGTGTAGGCACTTCAATAAGTCCCATTCCATGAAAGGTATTCAGGCCGTCGATAGTAGCAATATCATGATCGACGTTGTCTCCTACATGCTTATAAAAATGTACTTTCTCTTCGGACTCTTCCAACGTTTGATTTACTGCTGCACATCTCTCAAATTTTTACCTCTGAGTACAAAGAGCAGAAGCCAAGATTGTGCAGTGTGTCAATTAAAAATCGGGATGAAAAATGGTGATGCAGCTGTGAAGCCAGTCTTATTTGTACAGGAGACATTAAACCCCGTGGTCTGCATGCCTGCATTATAGCCTGTCCAATAGAAGATATTAGACGAGGTGTGTCAATACCTAAAGATGAAAGTAGTAGACAAAGAGATGGGCACACAAAGTTCAAACACTTCTCTACTGACGATATTTCGTTAAGAAATTCGTAGGAATCCTTCCTTGTCGTAATGGATTTGATTTCACTTCTTATTATTCTTCCAACGACTTTGATGAGCTGATCCTTTCTCCATTTTCACTATCTGCTTTCACCTCTTGGTGAAATTCTCGTAATATCCTGTCAACCATATCTCTAAATGTTACGAGTGTCTCTTTCCCGTTTGAATTGGACACAACCACTCGTTCGCCATACTCACTGGCTAGCAAATCCTTGGCTTGACAAAAGCTGTAGGCCAAACTATCACAGTCAGTTTCAGAGAGAATATGAGCCATCTTTGTTAAAATGATCGTCAGAGGTACAGGCTCTTCACTGTTGGCATAGCACCAAAGCGCTTCTTCGAAAGCGGCTTTCCTTGCACTATCGCACGGTCTTCCCTTCCGTTTCTTTGGTGGAGGAACGTGACTCACTTCTTCTTGACCAAAGAATTTTTGTGGAGTCTCTTTTCCTGTCCTGAAGTTCACTGAGCATATTTGATGATAAACGGCATCCTCTGCATGAAGGTCAGAAGTCTTTGAATTTATCCGACCAAGCACTATCATGGCCCACTGATAGTTCCTGCTCTTACACATTTCACTAATCAAGCAGTCGAAGCTATGAGTTCGTACTGTATAAGTTTCAACTAATTCGCGACTTGCGATCTTGCATTTTTTCACTGCTTGACCACAGAATAGGCAGTTCTTCGAAAAAACAAAGCTTGGAGCTGAAGATCTGGTCGGGGAACTGCAACGGATTCTTTCTGCTCAAGTTTCCTTTGAGAGTTCTTTTCTCTGTCGATCCGACGTCTGTCACAGAAGTTACGACGAAACGCGGTATGGACTTCATTTCCAGTCGTCACAGTCCTGCTGCTACCTCTTTCTTTGCTTGCGTTATTCACGGCATCGGCTCCTTTCTCGGATAATATGGCAGTTTTTTCACCAGGTTTGATGCTCCTTTGGCATATTGGGCATACCATATTTTCTTCATTGACGGTTCTAGAAGAAAAAGAGACTTCTTAATTTATTTATTTTATTTATTTAACATACATAAAAATACAAAAAAACATTACTCCCCACAGAGAGCAGAGCTCGTAAGGTTGGGTGTGTAAATAATGGGATGTTTTATGTGGGAGGATCTTTCCATGGGGGAAGGGACATTGCTATGAATGGGGCGACGGATTTCCCAGCATTATTTAAAACAACAATCAGAAATTAAATAAAAAAAACAATTTTTTCAACTGAAAGTAAGGAGCAACATTAAAACTTAAAACGAACAGAAAGTATTACATATATGAGGGGGTTTGCCCCCTAGTCAATACCTTGCTCTTTACGCTAAAGTATTTTTTAGTACTTTCAAAAGAGTTTTCTATTCTAATTAACCGGCCTTTGTGATTCAGGGGTTTTTGATTCAAACAAAATTCGAACTTTAGCATAAAGAGCGTGGTATTGACTAGAGGCGAACTCCCTACTATACGTAATAAAAACATACGAATATGGAAATTCGTTACCTGAGTTAATTCGTAAGTTACGTCAAAACAAAATTTCGAAAAAGCCATTTAGCCAAAAAAAGGAAAATTAATATGCGAATATCGTTTTAATTATTCATGTACGGTGAACCAAAATCAATGCTGCATTAATTCAAAAATGTTCAGAAATTAAATAAAAAAACAAGTTTTTTTGAACTGAATGTAAGTAGCGACATTAAAACTTAAAATGAACAGAAATTATTTTGTATTATTTTGTCACTGGTTTTGCCAAAGTCGGACAAGAAAGAAAGAATCGAATTTTATCGCTTCCAATCAGCAGTTATACCAAACCAATCCTGCTCAACTCATCCTCAGGGCTATACTGTGGTGTTCTCCTCCCCATAGTATAGTGCAGACGGTTTGATATCAGTCTATTTTCCCTTCTTGCTTTAGTTTTTTTTTTCTGTTTAAAGCTTTTTCCAATAGGCAATGTTTAGAAGTCCTCCAAAAAAAATGTCCCCCCAGATCCCAAATCAAATTCCAGTGAATGTGCCATAGTGAAAGATACCCATCTTGGCTGGTCATGCACACTTTCTCAAAGTTCAAATGATAGCTCCAATTCGGAGAATAGGACAATGATAAGTGTAGGGGCTAATGTAACCATAAATGATGATAATGGGTTTCAAGAAGTCCTCTCTAGAAGCTCTAAAAAAAGGAAAAAAAATCTCCGAGAAAAATTAATATCCGGATTAATATCCGATTAATATCCGAGAAAAATTATTCCTATTTGGGCAAATCAAACCATACAAAGAATACACACCTAAGCCTATCTAGTGTCAGAAGTATCTCAAACTGGGACACACAACAAACAAATGCAATGAAATTTTCAAAGAATGTAGTAATTGTAAATCTTTCCATCCTAAAGAGCTGACAATTTGCATCAATACTCAGCCTACATGCATCAATTGCAAAGGCCCACATGAATCTACAAAGAAATTATTATGCCCTGCATACAAGAAAAGAGCTCTAACACTCCAAATATCAACAGAGACGGCCAGCCCATACCCCTTTGCAGCAATGGACGCAAATGCTGCCCAACAATACCAACTAAAGCCTGTAATGAAACCAACCAAAACCCCCAAGTCAAATGCCCCCAATGCATCAAGCACCCCATATAAAACACCATCTTCTAAGCCCCCTTGCTCAAATCCCTATCAGAAGGAATCACCAAGCCAACAAGCTTCCTTGTCCGGTGAGATGAGGTCAGCCATGCCCCCCCTCCCAAGAAGAAACAAACCAGAAACACTACCAGGAATTAACCCCTTAACCGAAAAACAGGATGCACAACCAAAAATGCAATCCCCAAATATATGCTTATTCATTCTGAACTGTAATGCAGTTTAGGCCATGAATGTACATCAACTACAGAAAACAAAAATCATTGCAGAATTGGCAAAAATCTACATCCCAGATGATATGCTCATTCAAGCAAAAAAAGATCTTGCTTTACTTTTAACAAAGCTGAACATTGATACACAGTCATGAAAACTAAATCAACAACACAACATATATCAATACTCCAGTGGAATGTAAGATCACTCACAGAATATAATCTAAATGAACTAATATCTTTTATGAATAATAATGACATTAATATTGCTCGTCTCCGGGATACTTATTTAACCCAAAATCAGCAACTTAGGTCTCTGGAATATACTATCCTCAGAAAGGATAGATCTTCAGAGAGAAAAAGAGGTGGGGTAGATTTATTAGTGAAAAATAATATAAAATTTTGTGGCATCAATTTTCCAGATTTTGCAAATTATGTTGACGCAATTGGTATCAGTGTTTGGCTGAATAATTAAAAAACCTACATAATAAGCTTTTATAACCCTAATGGCCAAACTACAGATGCCAATGATTTCTTTAATTATATAAATAATTCTAATATGTTAAAAAATATCATTATTTGTGGAGATTTCAATGCCCACAGCCTTTTGTGGGGGAATAAACCAGCAAATAAGGCTGGTAAATTCATTGAGCATATGACTTCAAATAATAATGAATTAGCTGTTGCTACCCCTCCAAACCTGAATACATATTTCAACCCCAAAAGTGGCAGATTCTCCACAATTGACCTACAAATTGTTTCATTAAATTTTTTGAATAAAATTTACATAAATAAAATTGATAGTCTATGTACTGACCACTTTGCTATAGTTTGCTCCCTAAATGAACCTGCTGAAACTATATCTCATACCTCCAAATATATCAACACTAAAGCAAATTGGTCTATGTTCCAAAATAAGCTAAATGATGAAATTACAAGTTTCACCCAAATTTCATGCATTTCTAAAACAACAGTTGACACACATGCTGAAGCCTTGACATCTTTACTAATAAATACAGCTAATCATGCTATCCCCAGGACAACACCTAAGAAAACTTTCCCTAAACAAATTCCTAAAGCATGGTGGACAAATGAGTGCCTAAATAAATGTAGAATAAAAAAGGCAGCTAGGAGAGATTTCATAAAAAAAACCATCACCTACTACATATTTAAAAAAATTACAAGCAGAATCTTATCTAAAAAGGACTATAATAGATGCTAAATATAAATACTGGAATAATTTTGCAAATAATCTCTCCAGAGAAACACAATAGCCAATTATACACAAAGTTATAAGCCACATCTGTGGGAAAAAGACTTCCCCCAACCCACTTTTGTATGAGCTTATACATAATAATACCCATTATGACAATGATAATGAAAAAGCTAACCTATTTGCAACTCTTTTTGTTAATAAGCTAACATCAAATAATCAAAGAAAACTGTCCCCAATTCCTATGAACCCAAGTTACCAACCACGCCCAGGATCCGAGTACATAACTAATCCATTCTCAATCCAGGAATTGAATAATGCAATACATCATATCAGGACCAAAACTAGCGGCAGCTATGACAATATACATCCTACATGGATAAAGAATCTCACACCTTCATACAAACAAGAACTGCTAAATTGTTGTAATCACGCTTGGGCATCTTCTATGTTCCCCAATATATGGAAATGTTCGTCCCTCCTACCAATCCTAAAGAAAAATAAACCCAAAGATAACCCTGAGTCTTATAGGCCCATAATGATTACTCCTGTGCTGGGGAAAATATTGGAGAAAATGATCTATCACAGACTCCTCTGGTTTGTTGGGAAAAATAATATGATGCCTCACACTCAAACTGGATTCAGGAAACACCACTCCTCAACAGATGCTTTCATTTTGCTAACAAATGCAATACATGAATCTTACTCAAAAAATAATGTCCTAGTTGCAGCTTTCCTATATTTTGAAGGGGCATTTGACAATGTGAACCACCAAGTCCTTTTAAACAAACTTTCGAACCTTGGATTACCCCCTAAGCTAGTATCTTTTATTAGATCCTTCATAGAAGTGCAAAGTTTCATCGTTTGTGTTGGTTCAGCCTCTTCACCCCAGAAGACAATAACCAAAGGCCTACCTCAGGGAGCAGTCCTCAATTGCCTCCTATTTGCCCTATATCTGTGGGACATGAACCTACCCCACACGAATCTACAATTAGCTGATGATCTGGTGCTATGGTCATCTGGCAACACCTTTCAGATAGCACAGTCAAATCTGCAAAAGTCACTTTTCCAGTTTGAAAAATTCTCTCAACATTCAGATTTACCCATTGCACCCACTAAGTCAAAAATAATCAAATTTCACCGGAAGTAAAACCTTTTTAATGCAAAAATAACTCTAAATAAAACAACTATTCCAGAATATCATCATATTAATTATCTAGGTCTCATGCCTGACCAAAAACTTAATTTCCACCTCCACATTTCAAACACAATAAAAAAATTCTATAGAAAAACAATTATACTAAAAAGACTTCTTTCCACACCCTGGGGCTGGAAGGAGAAAACCTTACTCCAGTTTTATACATCATATATAAGACCCCATATTGACTATGGGCTCCTCGTATATGATGCATGTGCAAAGACCAAGATGCAAAAAATTGAAACAACACAAAATGATATAATACGTCTCATATTTGGTCTTAGGAAACCCACAAGCACCAATTTTCTGCTTATGGAGAGTGGATTAACAACAATAAGGGAGAGACGCAGCTTTCTCTTGACAAAACATCTTACAAAAATTGAATCAAATAGCTCACACACACTACATGATTGGTTAAGAAATCCAGCTATGTATAGAGGCAGATGAGTATGCCAATATTCAGAAGAAGTTCCCCATACCAGCAAAGTCTATTGCACCTACTTTCCCCCGATCCCCCCCCATGGACTTGGTCAAGTCCCATAATAAATAATGAGTTCTCAAAGTGGAATAAAGATTTAATCGCCATTGATTTTGTCCAGAAAAAATTTGCAGAACTTAATACTATTACCTATAAAAATCACTTCCAAATATTTGTTGATGGGTCAAAAATGAATGACAAGGTTGCAAGTGGTGTTCTCCTTCCTCACCTGAAAATTGCAATGGGCAAGAGATTATATAATAATGTATCTATAATGTCTGCTGAGTCAAATGCCATAATCATGGCATTAGAACACCTTAAGGAAAACCAACCTTTGATTGCAAATTCAAATAATATTATCATATATTCCGACTCTATCAAGCCTTGAGTTGCTGGCCTCAGCTCCTCAATATAAGTTGGACATTGACACTTATCATTGTCTCAGTATTATAGATAATTTTGCTTCAAGTGGCATAAAAACTTATTTTCAGTACATTCCTAGCCACTCTGGCATAAGTGGTAATCATCAGGTTGATGAAATAGCAAAAAATGCTATAAATATTGACCAGCCAAGTGGGAGACCAATCCCAATTAGAGATATTTTCCGATGGAGGCTATCAGATATTAATTTTAATAAGATTAATCCTATCTTTTCCCCCTTTCCCAATAAGAATCTTTCTAATATTTATCATAGAATTCGTTCTGGAACAAATGGACTAAATTTCTTTGCATTCTCATATAAGTTTTCTAATTCAAGTGGTTCAATTCCCCTGTCCCCTTTTTGCAGGCATTGTAATATGAATAATGAAACAATTGACCATTGCCTATTTGAATGTAATATGCTGACGTCTGCACAACATACCTTGCTTTGTAAACTGTTAAAATGCTTCAACCACCACAAAATCTCACTATCAGCCAAGAGCCTAGCCAACTATACATGCACACAGAGCACAGAAATCGATATCTATCATCTTATATTTGAACTCCTTGAGTCAAAAGATCTACTGATATCTGACAATATCTAATAAATAAGAGACGACCAAGCCAGTAGCTCTGTAGCCCACAGAGTGAAGCAAAAAGAAAAGGGCTAAATAGTACTAACTGAATAGCCCGCCTGCTGTGAATTAGAAGAAGAAGATGAAAGGGGCTGTCCCCTCCTCAATGCCTCACTCTTTACGCTAAAGTTTGGCTCTGTCTCACAACTTAATTTTTTAAAACAATAAAAAACCTTAGCGTAAAGAGCGAGGCGTTGAGGAGGCCCTTTCATATATGGAATAATTTCTGTTCATTTTAAGTTTTAATGTCACTACTTACTTTCAGTTAAAAAAACTTGTATTTTTAAATTTAATAATAACAACGACCACACTGCCTATTTTAATAGAAAAAGCAAAGGATTAAACAACAAGGAATGGCTTTAAGAAAGTGAAATTTTTTTCTAAATGAAATATCTGAATTTTTGAACTTCTGTAAGTGACGATTTTAGCAATGCTTTAATTTTAGTTTTAATGGTCATGTATTTTATTGTAAGTGTTAATCTATGTGTTGCTGATGATGGCTCTTAGATATAGGGCCAAAATATTCATTTAGGAATGCTCAATGTCTTAAAATAATTCCTTGTTGTTTTGCCTTTTGTTATTTCTATTCCCACTAGAAAATTTTTCATTAAGTCAACATAGCAACTCCTTTATGTGTACTATGGTATTGTGCATTGTGAACATGCATTTATATGTGCTAAGGGGCGTCGTTAGGGGGGCAAAGAGGGTAGTTGCCCCCCCCCCCAATAATTTGGAAAAAAATATCATACAGCCCACACTCCTTGACTATCCCGATATGAACCCCTCTTGCCCCCCCCCCAATAAT
This sequence comes from Artemia sp. Qi Xiang Cuo, assembly GCF_049724085.1. Lineage (NCBI taxonomy): Eukaryota > Metazoa > Arthropoda > Branchiopoda > Anostraca > Artemiidae > Artemia > Artemia sp. Qi Xiang Cuo. The sequence continues at coordinate 31,752,911 of NC_142797.1, forward strand.
AATGCTAGAGATCTGCTCCTATATGTACTGGAATTATTTGAGAGCAAAAGCATAAAAACTATTTCAAACTGATAATGGGTTTGAATCCTGTATGTTCTTCTGGTCCTGGTGTTAACATGTTCCATTAGAAAACGTGATCACTTTAAAATGATGGCTTCTACAGGGAGAAAGTCATTTTGTAATATTCTTGTAATTTTGAAATTGCTGCAAGTTTAAGAGATATATACATAAATGCAGCATTGGATAACATCTTATTGTGGTTAAGTCCAAGTGCCTAAAAAACAAAATGATAAAAGCTTGACATTGGCTGAACTAGTAATTGCAGAGGAATAGTAACAGAATTTTAGCTCCCTGTCAAAAGGTCTTTGACTGTATCTACAGGAACTTTAGAGTTGCCATAAATATAAGACATTTATTACATCACATGAAGTGTGCCATCCATCACTTTTGACAAAGCTGAAATAGAAGTTCCATTAAAAATATCAATCCAAATAAATCTACAGGCCCAAAAAAAAAATACTCTGACTTCCAAAGGAAACTAATAATAATAATAATAATAATAATTTATTTTTAACCCGCTAAGGTAACAAAAGCGGAGTATAAATAAAAGAAAAGAAAAAATACATACAAATCGACTAAATACACAGTAAAGACACTAAATCAATGAAGGAGGCGTACAAACCCATGATGAGCTGGGAGAGCCTTCACTGTATGGGGGAGTTTGTCAGCAAGCTCAACTAGCTTTTCAGTTATATCAGGAAGCCCAAAAACTGAGACAAGGTTACGGTTCCGGTACCACGGAGGCAAATACAGTAGAAAACGCGAGAACCGAAAATAATAAGAACGTAATGACCGGGTATTTTTTCGCCCAAGAATGGGATAAACACCAGAAAGGAACAAAATTGAATGATCAGTAAAAACAGAATACAATTTAGCAAGGGTCTTCCTACTGTATTTCCCCCGATTGGCAACAATTTTGGAGTAAGATACTTGGATCTTTTTCTTACAATTCGCCACGGCTTGTTCCCGGAGAGATTTAAGATTTTTAGCAATGTTTAAACCCAACCACCGAAAAGAAGAGACACATGGGACAGAAAAAAAAGCGCAATCTAAAGGCGAGTTACAATTACTGTTAAACGAAAGATATTCACATTTAGAGAAATTCAGTGATAGACCAATCTTACTAAGGTTTGTTGCAACTGTAGATACAGAAACAGAAAGACCTTTTCTAGTCCTACTAATTAGAAGTATATCATCAGCATACGCTATGTAAGAAAGATTAATCGCCTGAAAAATACAAGTGGTTGGGATAGAAGATAAAACAGAAAAAATGCAAAGTTTAAAGATAGAAGGGGAAAGGACAGCACCTTGTCTGACACCACGCCGAACCGGAATTTTAGAATCGGAAATAACCCCTTCAGCTTTTATTCGTAGAAAAGAATTGGCATACCAATAACGAAGGAGAGACACCAGAGAAAGATTAATGCCGTGACTAAAAAGGGAAAACAGAGCTTGTGAGTGGACGACGCTGTCAAAAGCCTTGGAAAGGTCCAAGGCGCAAAGATGGAGTTCATATCCCTTTTTAGTCGCATCGATAAAAAGATTAATTAGAACTCGATGGGCTTGCTGGCACCCTACCCCAGACGAAAATCCAAGCTGATTTTCGCCAAAATGTGCACTCGATATGGACGGAAGAAGAACATATTCAAACACTTTACTGAGATTGCATGACACAGTTATTGGCCGATACGACGAGCAATCGCTAGGAGGTTTCCCTCTTTTAAGAATTGATGTTACAGACCCACATAGGAAGCTATCTTGCTCATCCTCTTAGCTTACTCTTACAAAAAAAAATGTTGATGCTAAATGCATCCTGCAAGATTGGAAGAATATTGACATCATACCAATATATGAAGGAGGGAATAGAGATCATGCCAGCAGCTATCAACCAGTTAGTCTTATCTGAGGAGAAAAGAACCTGTTCAAAGAAATGTCTTTCAAAACGCCATCTAAAATTTATTCCAGTTTGTCTGCTCCTTTAGAACTTGGGCCATCCCTGAGATTCTACTGGAAGCATGCCTACACTAGGATGCATACAAAAATTCTTCTCCTACTATAAAGTTGGCCTGTAGAGTTTCTTTTATTGTGACAAAAGTTTTATCTCCTGATGCTGAAGCTTTTAAGTCATCTTGGGATACTCATTTTAGCTGAGCCCCTATCATCAGAGAGAGGTGGTCAAAAGGACTGGCAAGTGAAATCTAAGGTAACAAGGATTATTCCTCAATCTGTAATTAACAGAATTATGTTTGGTGCATGTCTGACCATTGGGCTCTGAACTCCCAGTCACTAATTTCAGCAAGTAGTTTGGTGAGAAACAATCTCTTAAAGATAACTAACAGTTTACAACGATAGAAATTGAAAAATGAACCCCAGTAAAATCTTGTGAAAAAAAAATCTTGTGAAAAAATAAAGCTTTATACAAAAAGTATATATATATATATATATATATATATATATATATATATATATATATATATATATATATATATATATATATATACTAGAAAAATAATATTAAATTGAATTTATTTTTCTTTTTTTCAGAATTTATCTGGAAGTGAAGACACTCCTCGTACTTTGTAAGTATCAGTTTTTGTTTTATAGGTTTAGTCAACATATTGTTTCTTGGATATCAACCAGCATAGTAGTTTCCCTTGTTACTTTTGCAGCTACACTTAACAAAAAGAAATATGCCAATAAGGTTGGTTTTTGGGAGGTCATTTTTTTAAAAAAGTTTGTATTTTAAGATGAAAATTAGACAAAATAAACTCCTTTAAATGAAAATATAGAATGATTTAAAACACAATACAAACATAACTGTCCTTTATATGAGGGAGGTGCCCCCCCCCCCTCTAAAAAAACATACTGTAGATAGTGTGGTATATAAAACCAAGATTGGTAAAATTAAACGTCTTGTATCAACAATTTCATCTTGCTCTATATAACTTTAAAAAAAGTTTTGAGCATTATATCTTCAATCCCCGAGAGCCAGGAATGGCGTCTGCAAAGCATCGCCAGACACCTCGTAACTGTGCTGCAGCCATGACATCCTCCCACAGCAGTTGAAGAGACAGCTATGCACTTCTCAGATCCCGGTCGTACTGCCGTTGTATGGTGGCGCCACTCATAATGTTTTTTGGAGTTGACCCTTTGGCGTGCAAAGGACGTGACCAAGGTAAGTTGGTCCCGAATGCATAAGGAGGTCACTAATTAATGGCTGACTGGTTTGTTGACAGACTTCTATGTTGGTGACTTTTTCCTGCCAGGGATGAAGTTAATGATAATAAGTTTTTATTCAGGATGTTTTGAGTATGAAGGATGAAAAAGGATTAAGTTTTACCAAAGAATAAAATGACATAAAAAAACTTTCAAAACATGCTTTAGTCTACAAATGCACTGATAATTTTTTTTTTTTTCAATGCTACAATGGAAAAATGGAACATTAACAGAGTAGCAAGGAGCACTTTTGATGTGAAAACTTGTCATGATTTCCTGATAACCACATTACAAAATTTAGTATGGGCACCACATGCTTTCATTTTTAGAATAAAAAAAAGGACTTTTCCAGGTAGGATGGGTATTTTTTCTTTTGGCTCTTTAAATAATTATGAAAAACTTTTAATTTTTTCTTGCTGTATTTGTTTTCCTTCTTGTAGATGCTACAATTTTTTTTTATATTTTGAATAGTTTTATTCAATTTTGCACATTTACTGCTAATATTACAAATTTCACAATGTTATTCTTTTTCTTTATAGGTATGTTGGAAACCTTGACCCAAGTGTGACTGAAGAGCTGATTCTAGTTCTATTTGGACAGATTGGACCTGTTAAAGGATGTAAGATCATTCAAGAGGTATGTCTTTAATTATGATCTTTATTGCAGTTCAGTCTTTTTCTTTCTATAATTCTCAACATATCATTTGTAGCTGGAGTCTCATTGGGTACCCAGACCTTGCACACAGGGTTGTAAGCTAAGTAAATGAGTATGCAAATATACCCTGGAAAGATTAACGTATAAAACAAGAAATAGACCACGGAGCCATAATTCTTCAGTACTGACTTAAGACACGGGTCTTGTGTCTTCAGTGTGGATTTGGAGATACACCCAGATATTTTTTTTTGCCTAGATGGGGAAAACCCTTAAAATCTTGTGAGCCCACACTAATCAATTACTTTTAGCTTCATCCTGAATGTCACCTAGGTTTTGCCTCTATTGTCACCTTCCTTTCTTAGTCTTTGTGGAATCATGGTCTTACAATTTTATTCCAAAAACCTTCATTGATCTGAACATTTTTGAATGCTTCATACCAACATTTTTTTACTCTTACCATGGACATGGTAAGAGTAAAATGCTTCATACGTAAAATCTCCCTTTATATCCTGTACAATCTCATGAAAGAGACCCTTAAGAAATAAAAAGGACACATAATCTTTGTAAATTGAGTGACTTAAGAACAGGGGCGGATCCAGGACTTTTTAAGGGGGGGGTCAAAATAGGTTGATCTGATAAACTTGCGTTAGGAGAAAGTTCATTTAACGCAGACTTGCGTTAATTAAGTAAAATACCCTACTTTAGACTACGTTTGTGGGGGGGGGGGCACGCGTCCCGTTGCCCCTCCCCTGGATCCGCCATTGCTTAAGAAGTTAGTATATCTAGTCAGTGTGCATTAAATAGGTGTGCATATTAATTTGCCTAAAAATTCTGTTCTTGGCAAAACCTTCTTGGTAAAATTTCTATTAATAAAAATCTGTAGATTAAGTCTATATTATATGATATAGACTTATATACTATAGTCTACATTAAATTGTGATGCAACCTGGATAAAATGAGCAAATGTTATCTTTGATATTCATGATATAGGATGTAAAGATGATCATCTGAAAAGATGATCTAGCTAAACCATGCAAAGATAATACTAGATCACATGCAAATATGATCTAGCGCAAGGGTCCGAGTTACACCCGGCTGGAATGATTAAGGTATAAAAGTACACTTATTTCTTGTTCAAACTTCATTTTGAGCGTTGTTTATTTTGGGATCTAAATAGCTAAGCGTGCTGATGCGTTGTGTCCTTAAGATTTTTATTAAGCCTTAAAGTAAAGAAAGAACATATAGGCCTACAACAAAATTTGAAATATATTTTTTAGCAACGTGATGGCAAGCTTTTGAAATTAATTACTTTATTTGTAGCTCAATTATGGTAGGAGTAGCTGTTATAATTGTACATAATCTTTTTATACGTTTTTTTTAAGTGATTTTATATTAAAAAAAACAATTATCAAAATCAAAAATATTTATTTCGTAAGCTCTGACACTAATATAGGGAAAATGTCCAAAGTAGCGATTATTCTTAGAAGCTTGAAAACGCTGATAAAACACCAGAAGAAGATGTCTCTGAATTGCATTGTGCATAATTTTATATGGGGCTCCTAACAGTTGCTTCCATCTCGCTTCCCCAATGTGAAAGTTTTTAGGTTCTCTAAAGAAATCTTGACAATCACTTTTCTCTGGAAAAAATGAAAATTAGGAGGTTTTCTAGAAGATTCCACTTATCCTGCAGATGTCTCCTGCTCATGATCTAAGACTTTTTGTACCTAGAGCATGTAATCCAATACCTGCTTCATTCATAATGACGCATTTCGTAATATTTTATATACTTTTAGTATAACATTTAGAATATCAAATGGGATACTGACTTGGCATACTTTGGTGCTTCTCTACATTTTAGATGGGGAATGTCATTCTCTTCTGAATTTTTCAAAATTCTGGTTTATGTCTATTTTTCTTTTACCCAAATAAATTTCTTCCAGAGTTTATGTTCTAGCATACGGATTTTTTTTTATTTCCCTAAAATGTCATTTTGGGACTCATTTATAGCAAATACAAATCAGTTGTTAAGCCTAACTTTTTTGGAAAGATTGTTGCAGGCTTTGACAGGTTTGAACTTCATCTTGGTCATCAGCGCCATCTTTGATTCACCAGTTGGAGATGAATAGACTGTTGAAATTCGTTACCATCGAAGCCTCTGACAGGTTAGTGCACTATTCTCCTTGTCTGTGTGTATCCACCAATCGGTACTGGACATTGCGTCGAAATAGCCATCAAAAGTGTCATCAGAAGCCAGTGCCTATCATGGCTGCATGTGGCAAATTTATAATGTTGGCTTGTTTGTCTCTATGAAAATTATTGCTGAAGAAAAAGTTAAAGTACACATTATCTGAAAAGTAACTGGAAATTATCTGTTGAAAAAGACTCATCCATGGAAAAGCCTTCGAAAACGATTAAAATAAAATTTGCAACGACAACAAGAATAAAATAAAGATAAAAAATGATTAGAAATAAAGGCTGGTATAAGATAAAATGGCGATCTCTTAATAAAAAAGGAAATAGCCCAAAGATATAACCGTTGATTAAAAAAGAAAAGTATATCGCTAAAATTAGTTGAAACGCGTTTGAATAGCAGTTCTGTTACAAAGAAAATAGCACTTCTTTGATTCCGTTCAACAATGCTGTATTCTAGCCTACTCTTAGGGCTCGAAGGGGGGGGAGTAATAGGGGATTTCCAATCCTTTAGTGGGCTAAAAAGAGACTTTAGCCCACTCTTTTTCATGTGACTGAGGATGTCTCTTTCATTTTCTACACTCTTATGCGTAGTTTTGCCTTTCATTGCGAAAAAAATGGAACCAGGCCAAAACCAGAGGAGGGGATTCTGGATTCCAGTCCATTTATAAAACGTGAAAATTTATTTAAATTATTTGCTTTTGTTCAGCCCCCCTTCCTCCCCCAAGTCGAAATTCTTGGCACAGCCGGAAAAAGAGAAATTCTTGTAGAGACCATAGGAGGTTGATGGGGTGTGGCTGGACTGTAAAGATGAAACGAACTTTCAGTGGGGCTTCGTTGCGGATTTATATAAGCTTTGGGGTTTGTTGCTTCATTACTTTAGCCCAGAACTCACTGACTTGAGTAATTGGGCCATACCTTTATTTAAAATCTGTTCCATTTGTCTATACTTTAATTTTGTTTGTGTATGAATTGGCGGAAAGGACCATTCAGATTTATTTTGTAATAAAAATAGATGAAATTTTCCCTTTTATGCTGTTCTTCAGCATTTTTTCTCACTTTTTAATCGCTGCAAAAGATTGGATGCCCAATGACATGTTTGTCAGTGACTGAGGTAATTGTTACATTTGATGGCACTTTTGGTGGTTAAGCCACAAATATGGTATTCTTTTTTAAATTGTTTTCTTAATTTTTTAAATCTTTTCAACGTTTTATTAATACTGAAGGTAACTGAAAAGGTATATTTTGGACTTTTTTTTTAACTTTATAAGATTCGGAAAATATAGAGGAGGAAGGTAACGAGGTATATTTTCTATCTTTTTTTCTCTTTCTTTTAAGTGGCAAAAAATCGACGGTCAAGGAGACTAGTGCACTAAAGCTCAGCGAAGGATAGCACTTTCCAAAAGTAAATAAATGTTTATTTAAACTGCAAGCTCCCTGAACTTGGGATTCGGGCGGGGGGTGGGGCAAAGCTGGACATCAAAAGGAACTATATGCAACGTGTCATGATTCCAGAACATATGGGAGGTCGAATGCTCTTAATATGCAGAACTGAGCCATATGTGGTTATTAATTTATTCGCTATTGCAACATTTTGTCTCTGCAGAATTTGCAGTCTTTGATTCTCTCCAAGAGGATCTGTTGCCTTAACTCTTTCTTGGTGAAGCCTCCTGGGTGGAAAAATCCAATAAGAACAAATGTCGGTTCACCTCTTAGCTACCTTCGGCGCTGGGAATAATTCGTTTCTTTAGATGACAAGGGGAGACATCTATGTTTGCCCAACACAGAATCATTCACCTTGTGTTTAAAGGAAAATCAAGTTTTCTGTACACTATCCAAACACGAACAATGAAATTATGGTACAATATGTGTAAGAACCATTGCTGTCAATAGCCAATGGAAATAGTAGATTGATTCCTTCTCTGAACTTTTCTGCATTAAGATAGAACTTAGTATGGCGTAAGAAAGTTTGTGTCTTATCTAACATGTTGAATATTTTGTAAATTTTCTTCTTTTTCAATGCTAGTAGTACCCACTGTTTCTTTGCAAGGCTATTTTTGCTTTCTATGTTCGCTAGTTAAGTGTTCTTACTGCCATTCTTGTTTATACCGCTTTATAATTAACCATATCTTTAAGATACATGGTGCTTATCAAATCCACTACCAACCCCCCTAAAAGGATAAATGAAGGTATCTTGAGCCTTGTAATAGCTCAGTCCCTTTATCCGTCCTTGCCCCAAAGTCAAATCGAATTATGTACATTTATGAAGGTTTAAGCTAGTAGTCATTTTCTGCTCGCTCCTTGAAAGGACAGATAGCAAAATTTGTTGGTGTCAGAGAAGAGGAAATTGTGTCCAATAAGTTCCGGTCTATTTGGCTCACAGCATATTCATTTACTCTCGACTCTCTTAGTGGCGTCAACACGAATTGAACGTAATGCAAAAATTGTTAGTCATATTTTTGGGAGCTCTCAAATCAAGTCAGGCTCTGAATTAGCATTAGTAAACGCTGAAAGTCAGTTTCTTTAGGGTTTGAACAGAATAAATATGGCAGCGAGTTTTTTCTTTACGTTATGGTACTACCTTCCTTATATAAAGTTGATTATCAGTTGTGTTTAATCTTTTCTATCAAAGTTATATAAAACTTTTATTCTTTTCATCGTTAAAGAACTAATGGCTTATTTTTAATAATATAAAATCGTTACGTTTTTACGCCTTTAGAGAAGAACTTGTTTTCAGTTAATTTTGGAGCTGTAATACCCGTATTCTTGGAATACAGGTAACATGTGAGTTATTAGTTAATATAAACTGGGTTTGAATTAAACTCTTTTACTTGTTTAATTATTCATTTCAATTCTCATTGCTGAAATGGGAATGAAAACGCAGGTTTTGCTACAGGCAACATGTGTGTGCTCTGCGATAGAACACCTATAACGCCATTGATTTTTGACTATGTGCCAAAGTGCTATATTCTACTGTTACTAACGTAGATGGTAGATGGTTGTTTTGATTCAGGCGTTTAAAGTAGCATTATTTAAATAATACTGGAGTTTTTACTCGCTCTAAAGACTTATTTATTAATGGGTAAAAGGAGTTCCCAACCAATTTTTCCAAGGCGAAAAAGTGCTCCACTTTATCTGTCATTAGAATACCTTTATCAAGGTGGCACTTACCAAGCGTGGCAACATTGTGAGGCACACCTGATGCTCCGAGATGTACGCCAGGGGGTGGAAAGAAAATCACCTATCGCACCATAATACGCAAAATGAAATTGCTTCAAGGCATCTATCAATATTTTCGAAAATTTTAAACAATGAACGAAAATGTATTTGCTTAATATATCTGCGCTGTTTTTGCACGGGATCAAATGGTGGTGGACTATTATGAGTTTTTATATAATTAGTTGTAAACGATTGTACAAACGAATGTTTCTTTATTACATTGGTTTATTTACGAACCATCTGTTTTCTGACGAATCTCGCTACGGCAGGTTTGCCTCTGGCCTAGGAAAATCATCTCCACCAATGCCATAAAACTCACATAATCAAAATCACCAAAAAAACGCGAATTTTCTTAAGTAGTCCTTTTCTTTGGCTTGTTTTGTCAAAATTGCGAAACCAATTAGGTCAAAAATTGGTGAGTTATTGGGGTAATTTCTTCCTATTGTCACCAAAATTTCAATTTTGCTACAGAACTTTTTGAAAATCAACATGTTTATAATTTTATTAGCATGAAACAATAGTGGTTTAGTTTTGCCAAATTTAGCTGGCAAACCATAATTTTACCTGCCCAGTTGGAAAAATTCAACCCAATTTCAGCATAAATATGTTAGCCCAACTTCTTAATTGCTAGACACCGCCTACAAACGATAGTCTTAATCGAAGAAAATACTTGAAAAAGGTTAGTTCAAGAAGTCACAGCTCTTACTAATACTTTCCCCTTTTCTTATTTATTATAAAAGAATATTTACTTTCCATTAGCGTCAGATCACAATAGTTCTCGATTAGAATTGGTTGAATTTAAAATATAGCCTATTATCTGCTTATATAAAGGATAATTGCTTTTAAATTGTTGATATCATGATCCCATAAACAAGCAAAAGCTTTCATTGACTTGTGTAAATATATTAGACAATGACTATAACGATGAAATAATCCAAAATAAAAGATTGTCTTTGGCTTGCTTTTGACAGTGATGTTGAAATATATTGTTGCGATAAAAGGTTTCTTGTTTGACCTACTTCTCTGATCAACAAATTTGGAGTTATCTCCTGATGTTTCGAGTCAGATTAAGGGGTTGCTAACTCTTGGTCATTTTGTGCATATAGGAGACAATAATGCTTGAATGCATTTCGGATTTAGTGCCTACACAAATTAGAAGATAAGTTTTTTTTTATATCTGAAATGACCAACTGAGTCCTATTTTTGCCCAATTGTCACTTGCAATTCATGCTGTTCGGTGCATTTGTTGAGGGTTTGGTCACCTCTTACGTCTGCCACCAAACACTCCTGCGAGAATTCCTTACAATTTTGATATTTGTCCTCCCAGTGGCAGCATCCAAGGAGAGGATATAAGCAGCAGGATAAATTCTTCAAAACTAAGGGAGAGGGGCTGCGTTTTTCAGAATCAAGGTTTTTCAATTTCTTCAATGAAAATGCACAAAAAGTTTGTTTTCAGTGAGAATACCAAAAATGGTATTTTCCAAAATCTACGGGAGGGGGTATGCTTCCCCCTAGTTGGCACCACTGGGTCTAAGTTTTGATTGAGTGAAGCAACAGTCTGAATAAGTTCCGTTACCAGATCAAAGAGTATGCGAAACTGGTAAGAAGTTGATTTACCATGGAAATATTGAAAAAAAAACTGCATAGCACCATCGTTAAAAAATTAGAAAATTCAAAGGAAACTGAATAATTGAAAATATTATTCCTTTTTTCATAGAATTAAACTGAAATTTATCAGTAGATAACACTTAAAAGGATTTTTCTTTTCTTTTAAGAACAGAAAATCCCATTAAGAATTAAATTCCCGTCTGATCAAATTGGGCCTAGGCTAGCTAGATCGGGGAATTTTTGGCAGGTAAAGTAGGCTAGTTGACTTTACAGCTGATACTTGAGATTTAGTCAGGGGACATTTACCCCTTTACCTCTACGCTTTTAAGTTCTAAGTAATTAAGTTTCTACACTTTAAGGTTAAAATGTGAATTAGATAAGGAGACCAATGTTGAACTATGTGATAGAGGGATCTAACAGGTCATTGCCTTAACTTTGGCATTTATTTTAAATGGGTACCCAATCAGGAGGTGGAGGAAGAATTAAGTGACAAACTCTCTGCATCCGAAATTTTTATCTTGCAGTTGATTTTGTTTGCTCTTTCTTTTATTTTGAGTATATGCCCTTTTCGAGGAGAGTTTTTTCTTTGTATACGTATATGAATTCTGTACTCAATCTCTCTATATGGACTCGAATGTTATACCCAGTCAATAGTTTCCAAAATTGGATTTCACCGTAAACAAATAATGCATATGTTTTTTAATTTACTGCAAATTATATTGTATATCAACTATAGACAGCTCCTGATTCTATGAAATGAAAGTTCATGTTCAAAATTGTCAGTTTTGTTCGAAGTACATCAAATTATGTATTCCTGAAGTTTTTTAACCATGCTACACTTTTTGAGACAAAATATGTACCATACGTTTATAAAGTCTAAATGCCTAAAATCACCTATAGAAATAAATAATGTAACGCGTTTGTGCTCTTTCAGATATAGTAATGCGTCTAGACCTTTTTGTGCTGTGGGAGGGGGTCTCATCCGGGTTGCAGCGGTAACTAGCAACCTAGGAAGAGACGATCACGCCCCATAGTAAATAACGAAAAAGTTCATAACTTCTAAAACTAGAATCAGATCAAAATACGAAGTACACTATTAGGACCAACTTTCCCGAAACCCCTGGAGAGGATATTTATAACTCCTTGGCTTGAGAAACAAGGGATCTATATTTTTGTGAAAATCAAGAAAAGTGGCTGAAACCACGATTTTTTTTATTCTCAGATAGCAGGGCACTGGAACATCGTAGAGAGCTGTTTAATGGCTCATTTTAAAGGAAATCGATGGGGTAAAAAACATTTTGTATTAAAAAAAAAGTTATTTTTAATGTAAAATCCTTTTTTGCGAAAAACTGCATTTTCATGGTCAATATTGATGAATGACGTCATAATCGTAGGTATTTAATCATCATAACAGAGAGCTGTGTAATGGCTCATTTTAAAAGAAATTGCTGTAGGCTATATAGAAACCTTTTGATATTAACAAAAGTAATCAAATAGTTCGTGGTAATGAACTGTAAGATTAACTCTCATCTGAGGAAGAAAAATGAACTCAAACCAGCATGTGAAGCAAGTCACAAAACAGAAAGCTGAAACGGGCACGCAGACTGACAAAACTAAAAATGGTACTCAAACTAACCAATTAACAGGAGAGTCAAGGCAAGCAACCGAAAAGAAGAAAGTTGAAACTGGCACGCAGACTGACAAAACTGAAAATGAAACTCAAACTGACAAAACTGAAAATGGTACTCAAACTGGAGAAATAATAGGAGAGTCAAGCCAAGCAACGGAAAAGAAGGTAAAAAGCTATCAGGAGTCTCATAAACAATCAGATTCAACTTCGAAGGAGGTGATTGGAGCTACTGAAGATACTCCACTAAAAATAGAATTTTATTAAAATTTCTATCCAGCAAAATTTCAAATTCAGAGCAAAACATTCAAAGAAAACGTACTTGAACTCTTCAGGAAGCCATTTTTGTCTAAAGTACCTAACACCTCGAGTCTGAATGAAGCTGACATTAAGTCCACGGTTTTAATCGTTGCCACAGAGTGAGTTGAACTCGAATCCTTCAGTGTCGAAGGAGAGTCCTCTCCACTATACTTTGACAACTTCTAATTTGAATATACTATTTAGTTTGTGATGTCTAAGAAGTCATGATATATATATATATATATATTAAATGTGTGAAAATTTTAATAGAAATTTAATGGTAATTACACAAAGGATCGGTATAGATGGATGACAGATTGCCAAATATTGTCCTTGTCGGCCAAAAGTCTAGGATTAAACAGAAAGAAGATTATTTGTCGGTTATTTGTTATTTGTTGGTTTGGATTATTTGTTATTATTTGTAGAAGATTATTTGTTATTTGTTGGTTTGGAGAATGAATAAAGGACAGATTTAAGGGAAATTGGAACTTCATGGGAGGTTGTGTAGAGAGATTTTCGGATAGAATAGGATGGAGGAGGAGCTTGCGTAGCTGTGTTAGCCTAAGGCATCTTAGTGTTGTGGTGAGTTCTTAGTAGTAGTTATTAGTAGAGATTTTTCTTGATATGTTTACTCTGAGAACCCACTTATTGAATGGTTTGTTGTTCTTGTATGTCCAAATACAATATTTTAAGGTAGTATAAATATATCGTGTTCTTTTAAATAATTTCTGAGACCACACTGGCTAATCATGATAAACAAAAAATCGCGAAGAAAGGAAACGAGGACAATTAACAGCCAGTGAAAAAATTGAAAAATTATGCAAATATTTCGGTCAAGACCTCCGCTTGACCGTCCTCAGTGCAGAATAAAACTGATAAAAATTTAAAAACCAAACCTTAAAATAAAAATAAAAATTTTTTTTATTTTTTTTGCATTGTCATATTATGATAATTGGAATTACAGTGATCATTGTATGGGAAGGGTGTAATTTATATATTTTTTTTTTTTACCAGTTTGCTTATTTTTCAAACGACTGTTTTTATTTTAAGGTTTGGTTTTTAAATTTTTATCAGTTTTATTCTGCACTGAGGACGGTCAAGCGGAGGTCTTGACCGAAATATTTGCATAATTTTTCAATTTTTTCACTGGCTGTTAATTGTCCTCGTTTCCTTTCTTCGCGATTTTTTGTTTATCGTGTTCTTTGGGAAAGACCATAAATGCAATTTTCTATTATACGTGTATGTCATGTGTATAATAACTGCAGTAACGACAATGCTCTTTTTTGTGCGTGGAGAGTTTGTAACAACCGCAAGTCTCGGTTTCTTGTTCTAGCGCAACTAATAAAGGGGAAAGGGAAACAGATTTGTTTTTATGCATTGTCATATTATGATAGTTGGAATTACAGTGATCATTGTATGGGAAGGGTGTAATTTATATATTTTTTTTTTTTTACCAGTTTGCTTATTTTTCAAACGACTGTGTTTTGAAACAAATCCATGACTAGATATTTTTAAAGGTAATTAACAGGATGAACCGAATTCCCATAAAGTTGAAGTAAATTCAGGATCAATGATGGTGTCTTTTGAAGAGACAGCAAAGTTTCACTTCCTGTTTTTTCAAGACTTGTATTTTCATTATTTGTTTTTGTTAAAGGTTTAGGTTGTGAGAATTCTCATTTTTGGTTCTGTTTTGAGTTTTCATTGGACTTTTGATTCCAATGGAACGTGTTGCTTTGGGGGGGGGGGGGCTCAAGGGGCTTCAGGATTCATTCAGCTTTAGTCATTATATTATCAGATGATGCCAATATGATCTTCATCAAATAGAGTTTCCTGAAATTGTGTTTTTCGTGTTTCTTTTTTTTGTGTTTCCCTGAATTTCCCTTTCTTCCATTTGGTGCTCGAGTTATATGTGCCACCTACTTATATTCAGGAGCAATAATTGTCTCTTGGTAAGTTCAGAAACGCTTGTGAAACAGTCGCTTAACCTGTAAGGAAGGTAATGGAAAAATTATGTTGTTCTCAGGCTTTAGTCATGGAATATTTGAAATCAAAATGGGAAGTATCATAAACGCATTTGTTCGGCAGATATGACTTCAGATTGCACTAGGTTGTGTTTTTAGTTTTTATTGGTTTGAGCTGGGTTTTTTTTTTCACGAAATTTGCCAGAATTCATGTTCGAAATTCGTTTTATTTGTGTTATGCCCGTGCCACATCATAGTCACATCTATCGATAAAGAAAGCCAAATAACATGAATGATAAGGTACTTTTCTTGATTTTAGCGTCACACTTGTATTTAAAAAGCCAAAAATTAAAATGGCAAGAAATTAGTTTAAAGAGTTTGTACCAACAGTATTTTGTGTCCAACTGTTCTCTATTAATATTAAGTCTTCTTAACTTTTGTCAGATTCCTCTCCCAGATAGAAAAACTGCTGCTCTAAGTTTCCATCTTTTCTAGTTTAAAATTATGCCTTAAACCTTGACCCTGATTGGTCAGTCAAGAAATTTATGTTTGAAAATTGAACAATGTTCAAATCGAGAAATTACGAACGGCAAACATAATTGGCGCTGCAGTCGTGTGTAATTTTATTTATCGACAAGTTAGACTATTATGTGGCACGGGCATTACTTTCTCTTTGGCGATTTCATTTTACTTGTGTAGATGCTCTGGGGGAATTGTCCAGATAAATTTTCAACGGAGTTGGAATACTCTGGGAATTTTTCCATGGAGCAGGGGGGGGGGGGTCACTGGAGCAATCCTTTATGGGGGAATTATTCACCAGGAGAAGTTCTCTGTGGTAAAATTTTCTACGGGAGAAACTTCATCGGGGGGGGGGGGGAGGGATTTCAGGGAAAATTTTTCCACACACGATGTGTTTCTGGGATGACTTGAAAAACAATCAGAAGTAAAATAAAAAAAAATACTAGGTGAATTTTTCTGGTGGAATCGTCCGCAAGAATTTTTCTCAGGGGGAGGAGGGAATTTGCTGCGAAGATGGAATTGTCCTGGGTTATTTTCCGGTGAAGATTTTACGCTGGAGAAACTTTACATAGAGGAATTTGACATTTTTGATGGAGGAGAAGGCAAATTTCCCAGCATTATTTAGAAAACGATCAGAATTTTCAACTGAAAGTAAGGAATAACGTTAAAACTCAAAACGAACATAAATTATTCTATATGTAAGGGACTGCCCCCTCCTCAATACCCCGCTCTTTACGCTAAATTTTGACCTTTTGTTCCAATCCTTTAAGAATGACTCCTGAAACACAAGGTCCGTTTAATTAGAAGTTTTTTAAAAGTACTAAAAAACTTTAGCGTAAAGAGCGGGGTATTGAGGAGGGGTCAGCCCCTTTCATACACGGAATAAATTCTGTTTGTTTTAAGTTTTAACGCCGCTCCTCATATTCAGTTGAAAAAAAATTGTTGTTTTAAATTTAATTTTTGCGTAGGTTATATAAATTTCAGAACAATATTTTTGTAGGCAAAACATCCGCTTTTACGGTCCACGAGACCGTTTTTTCAATGTGTCTGAACTTATTATTAAGGGTAATTTTCGCAGTTACCCTGTTTTTTTGTTCGTAAGAAGTTAATCCATGCAAGTATAATCGTGACGCGAATCAGTCTTGTAAGAGTGAGATGACACTAGCTAAGTTTTCTTCTTCTTTTTTTTCTACCGACTTCAACTAGCTTTCAAAGCCCGGCAGGTGTGTTCCAAACTGTCTTGTAGCATTCTACTGTTCCGTCGAACTTTTAACAGCCGAATGGCAAAAACAGCCATTTATAGTTTGACTCCCTTGGAGTGGTTGTACTCTTTCCTTTCAATGTAGATGAATGTGTGGCTAGTGTTGAATCTTAGGTTGGAAGATTTATTCGTTCTTTTTTAATATTTTGCTGAAAGGCTACGTTTTTCCTATCACAGAAAGCAACTAACTTGAGTCATTTTAGAGGTTTGGCAAATGGGAGTTAATTGAAATCTTTGTCGTAGAAACTTGAAAAGGGGCTCATTTAATTTGAAATTCAAATGGCTTGAACGCATTTTTATATTCGAAAGTGATTTGAGGGCAAGTAACCCCCCTCTCGCGCCCTCTCACTTTTCCCGAAACACATCCAACCAAAATTTTTAGATAGCCATTTTATTCAACGTAGTTGAAAGACTTGGAAATTAGGTCTTTAAGGACGACAACCCCTCGCCCCACAACCCTCAGGGCAAGGTTTGTAAGTTATGCCCTGGGGGCATATAAAGTTTTTATTGAAAGCGTTGTCGTAGAAACTTCAAAAGGGCTCTTTCAATTGGAAATTGAAAGGGCTAGTGCCTTTCAATCACTAGCAAATCACTGCCGATCAAGCCCTCTGGCACCAACACAGCCAATGAACAACAGGGACTGCAACAAACAGGCACCCATCCCAAAAATACTGAAATGATATCATTATAGGTGAACCCTCAAATCGGCCAACCCGGCCGGATGGGAGTAAGGTAATCAATAGTCTGGAGAAAAGCTATTTCAGTGGTAGATCCAGGGGGGAGGGCAAGGGGGTGCGCGCCCCCCTAGCGTAGTCTAAAGTGGTGTAATTTATTTAATTAACTCAAGTTTGCGTTAATTAAACTTGCTCCTAACGCAAGTTTATCGGATCAACCTATTTTGCGCCCCCCTAATTTTTTTTTATCGAATCAACATATTTTGTGCCCCCCCCCCCCCCCCTAAAAAAAATTACGGATCTGTCCCTGTTTTACTAAGCTGAAAATTAGAAAGAGGCATGAGAGTATTCTTCAGTAATTTCATATGTGGATCGTAATAAATAGTAAACATAGATATACTTACATTTGAGTATGACATTTTGGCCTATCAATATATGTTAGCTCTCTGTGAACTAAAAGTTGACTGGAGTGATTTCGTTATAGATCAATAATTCAAGTTTTATAACAGAATAAAATGAATTTTTCATTAGTTGTGAAAGAATTGACTTTCAAATATTTTTCTATCTTTTTGTTGTTGAAATAAAAACACGGATCAAGGAACTAATTTAAAATTCTAGGCCAACTCAAATATCGATTTTTTAAATAATTTACTTTAATTTTCAATTTGATTAATTTAAACTTAATTTTTTATTTATTTTTTTCTTTTTTACCAGAATGAATAAAAAACGAACATAAATTAGATAAACATGATATTAGATATGGCCGTACTAGACAAATTCAGAAATGATTATGTTAATTATGATTTTAATACTTACTTTTGTTTTACTAATTAAAAATTCGTGGCTTATTTAGATATCAGCATGTCCTAGGATGAAAGGATTAGAATGGCTTTTGAGTCTTTGACGGGGAGTTAATACAAAACAGAATACAAAGAGGGGATAATGCTAAACCATATGCTTTCAAAAAACCAGAATATAATCAAAACTTTATTGATGAAAATTCTTTTAAATGCTTTCACCTTTAGAAAATTAAGCAGTCGGAAATTAGTTAAGATTTTAAGCAATAAATGTCGTCATATCTATTGAAAATGCATCTAATAGAATTTTGAGACAGCCAGTCTATAAAAAATAGTCTAAATATCATATAGCCTGGCTTCTCGGGTTGAAACAATCCACAGAGATTAGGGGCAAGGATTGTAAGTTATGCCAGGGGGTATTTAGGGTTTTTCTGGAAGGGATAGTTGTTTAAGTTTAGAAGAGGCTTTGTCTTTCTCCCTGAAAAAGACAGTGTCAATATAAAACGAACAGAAATTAATTAAAAAAATTTTCCACAAATTAGTTTTTCAAACAAAAGTAAAGAACTCCATTAAACCAAAAATGAACAAAAATAGCATCAAATTATGTACCAAACATACAACTACCACAAATTAGTATCAATAAATAAATATAGCCAGAAACAAAAAAAAATAAAAATAAGTCAAACTCAAAACAAACATAAATTAATATGAGTGGGGTTCTAAACCACATGAGTTCTAAACTCTAGACTATAATTTGTATTTTACTGAAAAAATTCAAATGAATTTAGTGAAAAAAATGTGTTTGGTCAGTGAATCAAATAATCTACCAAGCGTACTACTACCACAAATCAGTATCAATAAAAAATCAAACCCAAAACAAACAGAAATTAAATATGTCAAACTCAAACGAGCAGAAATTAATCTGAGTAGGGTTCTAAACCATCTGCTTTCTAAAAGCCAGAATATAAATTTGTACTTTATTCAAATTTTTTTTTTTTAGTGTTTTCACTTTTTTAAACTTAGGAAATAAAAAACTAATTAAGATTTTATGGAATAAATATAAGCATATGTACATTAAACTGACAATGCATATTTTTCTCAGTAAATTCATTTGAATTTTTTTCAGATCTTTACTGAAAACGTTTGACAATAAGAGCTCAAAATCTTATTCTATGGCCAAAAAAATGTATTCTTTTTCTTTTTAATTCTTGTATAGCAGTTCTTTAAAAAAAAAAATTTTTTAATGTTTTCACTTTTATAACTTTAAGAAATCAAAAATTAATTAAGATTTGAAGGAATAAATATTGGCATATGTATATTAAACTGACAATGCAGATTTTTTTCAGTAAATTCAATTGAATTTTTTCAGCAAAGTACAAATTATATTCTAGCTTTTAGAAAGCATATTGTTTAGAACCCTATTCAGATTAAGTCTTGGTTACATCATGTGTTGGTTAAGCCTGTGCATGAATTAAAAAAAAAAAAAAAATCAAAATTAAAAAAAAAGTATTTTCAACTATGACTGGGGGGAAGGGGTAATTTTCCTCAGGGAGTGTACTTAATGGGGTTTGAGAATTTACCAAGAGAAAACACCTAAACCTATAGATAATAGCCTAAGCAATTAATGAACTTCTGAAGGATAGATTGTCATTGGACTCATCAAATTATTAATGTCTAAGCTATTAAAGATGAAAAACGCAACGAACCTAATGAACTAACTTTGCTTATTTTTCGCTCCGTAGTAATTTAGACGAAAATTTAGCATTTCCCCTGAAAATTTTGAAAGAAAATTCTGTGAATATGGAATAAAAACACAATTGAAAAATTGAAATGAAAAAGAAAAAATTAATACCGATTTTGACACATTTTCTTGACTAATTATAAATACATACATTGGTGGGCGTGTAATAATAATTTAAGCTCGAAAGATAACTAACTTACAATAATAATTTTTCTCATGTCAAAAATTACCTTATTTGCAGTCATATTAAAATTACTGGGAATTACGAAGTTGAATCGGAGCTCTCAAGAAGGGATGTAGCTCCAACATTTTATTGGGGGAGGGGGGGGGCAAGAGGAGTCAAGAGCATGGGCTATAGAATCTTTTTTCTCCAAATCATTGCCCGCCTGAAACAACGCCACTGCTTTGAAGGGTATTTTTAGAAATAGACTTAATTATGAATACATTTTTCAGTAAATTCATTTGAATTTTTTCAGCTCTTTACTGAAAACGTTTGACACTAAGAGCTCAAAATGTTATTCTATGGCAAAAAAATTTATTCTTTGTCTTTTTAATTCTTATATAGCAATTCTTATAAAAAAAATTCTTTTTAATATTTTCACTTTTATAACTTTAAGAAATCAAAATCAATTAAGATATTAAGGAAAAGATATAAGCATAGACAGGATATGTATATAAAACTGACAATGCAGATTGTTTTTCAGCAAATGTATTTGAATTTTTTCGTTAAAAAGTAAATTATGTTCTGGCTTTTAGAAAGCATAGGGTTTAGAACCCTATTCAGATTAAGTCTTGGTTACATCATGTCTTGGTTAAGCCTTGGCATTAATAAAAAAAAAAAAAAAAATCGAAATTAAATTCTAAAAAATATATTTTCCACTATGACTGGGGGAGGGGGTAATTTTCCTCAGGGAGTATTCTTAATGGAGTTGGAGAATTTTTCAAGAGAAAACCGCTAAACATAAAGATAATAGCCTATGTAATTAAAGTATTTGTGAAGGATAGATTGTCTTTGGACTCGTAAAATTAATAATGTCTAAGCTTTTATAGACGAAAAACGCGCCAAATCTAATGAACTAGATTTGCTTATTTTTTTTGCACCGTAGTAATTTAGACGAAAATGTAGTATTGCCCAGGGAAATTTTGAATCAAAATTCTGTGAATGCGGAATAAAAACACAATTGAAAAATTTAAATAAAAAAGAAAAAACTTAATACCGATTTTGATACAATTTCTTGACTAATAATAAATACACACATAGGCGGGAGTCTAGTAATAATTTAAGCTCGAATGAGCACTAACTTACAATAACACTTCTTCTCATTTAAAAAATTACCTTATTAGCAGTCATGTTAAAATTACTGGGAATTACAAAGTTGAATCGGAGCTCTCAAGCAGGGAAGTAGCTACAAAACTTTATTGAGGGGGGGGCAAGATGGATATCCATCTGACAGTGGTGTATCCAGAGGGGAGCAAGGGGGGCCACCTCCCCCAAGCGTAGTCTAAAGTAGTGTAATTTACTTAAATAATCCAAGTTCGCGTTAATTAAACTTGCTTTTGACGCAAGTTTATCGGATCAACCTATTTTGCCCCCCCCCCTAATTGTTTTTATAGGATCAACCTATTTTGCACCCCCTCCCTCCTAAAAAATCCTGGATCCGCCCCTGCCATCCGAAAAGTCAAGAGCATGGGCTATAGAATAATTTTTCTCTAAATCATTGCCCGCCTGAAACAACGCCACTGCTTTCAATGTTATTTTTAGAAATAAAATTAATTATGAATAAATTTTTTTGGCCATATAATAGGATTTTGAACTTTTAGTGTCAAACGTTTTCAGTAAAGAACTGAAAAAAATTCAAATAAATTTACTGAAAAAAATATGCATTGTCAGTTTAATATACATATGCTGATATTTATTCCTTAAAATCGTAATTAATTTTTGATTTTTTAAGGTTATAAAAGTGAAAACATTAAAAAAAAATTTTTTGAATAAAGTACAAAATTATATTCTAGCTTTTAGAAAGCATAGGGTTTAGAACCCTACTCAGATTAATTTCTGCTCGTTTTGAGTTTGACATATTTTAATTTCTGTTTGTTTTGGGTTTGATTTTTTATTGATACTGATTTGTGGTAATAGTATGCTTGGTAGATTATTTGATTCTATTTTGTACATTAAACTGAACGTGTACATTTTTTTCACAAGGCTTATTTGAATTTTTTTCAGTAAAATACAAATAACATTCTATAATTTAAAACGCATTGGGCTTTTAGCCCTTCTTGGATTAATTTCTGATCGTTTTGTATTTAACTTATTTGTATTTTGTTTTGTTTTGGGCTATAGTTTTTCATTGATACTGATTTGTGGTAGTTGTATGTTTGGTACATAATTTGATTCTATTTTTGTACATTTTGGGTTTAATGGAGTTCTTTACTTTTTTTTGAAAAACTTACTTTGTGGAAAAAGTTCTTTTTAATTAATTCCCTAAAGGAACATGGCGAATCGGTTATTGTCCTAATGGAAGATTTTTTTTTTATTTGAAAGGTTCAAATGTGTTTTCTTAGCTTGAACAAGAGGTTAGGCAACACATATTTTCGTGCCGATTATTTTGATAGAACAGGTTTTGTCTGCAGGATATAATGGCTCCAATAGCTATAACGATGAAAATACATTTATGTGATAAAATGAAGTTAGCTTCAAAAATTTTCACTAATTGTGAATTATTTTAGACTTAATCAATTACTTTCCTCTAAGTATCGTTATTACTTGGCTTTGAAAGTTCAAGGATGTAACTATTTAGAAAATGATACTTTTAGATTTTTCTCATAAACGTGAATTTCTCACGATGTCGCTGTAGAACTAAAATAAAAGTTAAAATAAGTAACTGCGTATGAATAATGCCTCAGTGCAATTAAAAGTAGATTTCGTCACAGTAAATTGTAGGTTACCTCTCTGCTGTAGATCCATCCTCTTCGGTTCACGGGTTTGTGTCAATAGATTCGTCAAGAGATGGACATTAAATACTTTCTCCTTTGCCAAGGACCGGTGGTTTATCACCTGTTCGTCCGCAGGTAGATCTTCCAGTATTCTATCCATTGGTGCTTGAGATTGAAAAGATTTCTGGTATGACAGATGATGGTTCTCGTAAGGGGCTGCGCGCTTGGTCACTTAAATATACATTTATATGAAGAACAAGGTTGCATAAATGTTTGGAAAGTATTTCAAAGGCGGCTAGAATAGTTGCTGTTGGTTTCCTGATCTTGTAAGCGATTTTCCAGAGTCTAAATATGGTCTCTTTTTATTCGGTCTCAATTTGCTTAGTAATTGACATTGTTTAAATTCGAGATGTGTTTAGAACTGAAATTAATGTAAGGCATAATAAAGGTCTGTCAGAGGAAAAGGCAATATGTTAGATGTAAAGAGGAATATCTCAGTGAAACGTACAGAGGATTAATTTTTTATTTTTGACATAAGTCTGTTTTTAAATTCTGTTAAATCTATACGTTGTTTTTGGTACAACGTCTAGTCTAGCTGCAAATTTTAATTTGCAGAAATGTCCAAAATAAAAATATCATCTTGGCAGACGTGATGTTTAGGTGGCAACAACAGCAAAAGCTGAGATCACATACATAGACCCACATCCAGGATCAGAGGCAAGGTTAAAGGCATGGTCAGACTCGGAAAATGGGGTGCACCTACGAAGAAAAGTGGGAAGTCCCTTGAGTTTTCGCGCCTGAAATCCCGTCGGGTTTGACTAATCCGATTCGTATTTAAGAATGGGCCATGATGCGGGTCAACCGGCTACGACTGACAGATTATGTAATTAAATTTGTGTGCGATTTTCGCTATAATTGATGAGTTGGAAATTATTGATCCTTTCATTTGAATACCACACCTTAATTTAAAAAATTAAAGGTAGACATTTTTGGAGCCTAGCGTTGATTGCAATATTTACTGATTATTTTTTTTTCGGTCTATGTTTTGTGTGGTATCACCAATAAATTAGGGGGGGGGGGTAATCAAGAACATAAGCATGAATTAATTTATTTCAGGAGGGTATAAGTTTTAAGAGAAGCGTGGTCTATTCTTTAAATCTTTCGTTTAGATCAGGAGTGTTGGTTTTTGGTTTTCAAAATGTACTACAGTCTATAACTCAGTTTTGGAAGCGGAGTTATATACTAGGTTACTAAGCCAGGGTATATATATATATATATATATATATATATATATATATATATATATATATATATATATATATATATATAGGCCTATATATATATATATATATATATATATATATATATATATATATATATATATATATATATATATATATATATATATATATATATATATATATATTATATAATACACACTCGAGAAGTGAAGTTTGGTGAGTGAAGTTTAGTAACAAAATTATGAAAACTAAAAAAAAAAAAAAATTATGGAATCGGGGCCTAACCAAAATACCAACTAAATCATGTTCAAGAAAACAAGAAAATTAATTTATTAATTTCGGAAAATAGCACAATTACCAAGGGAAAATGTCGTTTACCCTTGCAATAAAACATTTGAAGCAAGGCATTTGACAAGGCACTTGTTGAAGCTACTCAAATGTCACAGAGTAGTGTGTTCCCATGGTACACGCCCACCATCGAAATCCGTTGATTTTACGATTGCCTCTATAATTTGTATGTTTTTGAAGTTTTTACCAATTTGCCCTCCCCCCACGAAATATGATCCTTGCAGAAATAAATTTCTTTGTATGTTTCTGATGGGCTTCTATGCTCATAGAGCTTCCAGACAGATGCCCTATAGGTCCAGGCGTTAAAGAATTTTTCCTTTCAGTTTATTTTACTGATATAACAAGCACACTTGATACAAGTGTGCCAAAGTTTATGGAAGTAGCATAAGAAAAATTGTGAATTCGTTTATGAAGCCTCTGTTCCTGCTTTAGACTTTGTATTTACGCTTTTATTTTGGAAATATCAGTTGTCTGAATGCAAATCTCGATCATATTTGCTTTCCCATTGTCTGATGACTTTAATGGTCTTCATATATTATTATTCTTTGTGGAGTACATGTCCATCCTCCTATTTCTCACTATGTCTACTTGGTTTGGCCCGTCTTCGAGCTCTGATTCCTGCTTATTTCAGATTTTCTTAAGTATTTTCTGTGTGATTCCTTTTGAGCAAGGACTACTTTTTCCGATCTTTGGTATAAACTGAGAAAACGATTCAAAACATGTGTAGAAGTGCCGACAGGTATGCAGGAACTTATTTTGGCAGGGAGGAGGATTTGAAAGATGGACAGGTTCTATAAAAAAAGGAAAGCCCTTATGGAGAACATCCTGTTAGTCATTTTCTTTGGCGAGGAAGGATGTGTCAAGTTCCTCTGGGTAGGAGTCTGTTGAACTGATTATAATTCATTACAACAGTTTTTTTTTACAACCGTAATGTCGGCTGAGAATTCGAGGTTGCAGCATAGAGGACTTTTTTTTACAAGTTAGCTAAGTTGACCAATTTTGTTGTGACTACATAGATTTCAGGGCTTAGATTGGTGCTTTACGTAAAGTCGTTAATAAAGAAACTAGACAATCCTGCGATCTTGAACTCTGCCCTTTTGTCGTGTTTTTCACTTTAGAGATTCTCCCGAGAGTGGTCACGCTTTTTTTTGTTGTTGCAAAAACGTCTATCGTCAGCAGATTATAGCATTAATATCTGACGACGAGAGTGAAATTTGATTTAGTAGTAAATGATTAAAAATCCACCACATTCATCATCAACTCTTAAAATTACTATTTTGTATGACTCTTGAACTTTAGTCTACACCGGAAGACACTTTCACTGTTAAGATGTGGAAGAATTTGTAAAATAAAAGTAATGAATAAAGAAGATTAAAGATGGATTCTTGCTGAGAACGTAATTTAACTTGTTCTTGTGGTTACATTCACTTGACAAGTAAATCCTTTGAAAACGTATCAAATCACTTAGACTCTTGACTTGTTATTATCTGATATGATTTTTTTTTCTTTTGCTTTTTTAAGAATTAATTTAAAAAAACTTTCCGAAAAATAAGTTTTTCAAAGAAAAGTAAAGGCCATTTTAAAATTAAACTAGGAATATAAAAATACCTTTTAAAATGAAAAATTAAAATCACCAGAAATCGCTATTAAAAAATAAATGAAACCCAAAACAAACAGAAATTAAATAAAGAATTATGACAAAAACACAACAAGTAATAATATAAATGAATAAATAGATCTTAAAGCGAGTTATGCTTAGGTTGAATATGAAAATCAAGCTTAAGACAAAAAAAATATTTTTCTATTGAAGTACAAATGAAACTTAATACGAACGGAAATTAAATAAACAATCAATGCAAACAAACATACAATAGATATTATTGTAAATTAATAAATAAATCTTAAAACGAGTGAAACTTGAATTGAATATGCAAATCAAGCTTAAAACGAACAAAAATCACCACGAACAAGAGTTTGGGTATCACCTCCTTCTCTCACTGTAAAAATCTAAAACCTACTGCGTCATTGGCGCTTTGATGAAAGCCAAGCTCGTGACAAATATTTTCTGTTGTGCTTAATATTGATAATAATCATTAAAATTATAGTAGCATTTTGAAATGACAAGCTTTTAGCAACTGATATCATTTTGAATCAAATCTTAATTTTAGTCTACAAGCTCTTTTTTAAGATGCTCAAGACAAATTTAGTTTCACTATAAACAAGTGCTTGGATACTGCCTCCTTTCGTAACTGTAAATAAAAACCAAAAGCCTACTGCGTCATTGGCGCTGAACTGAACACGAATTATATTACAAATATTTTCTTTTCCAGTTCTTACAGCATTGAAAATAAAGCTACAATTAAAGTGAAATAAATTCTGGAACTGACGGATCTTTCAATAATTAATATCATTATTCATAAAATATTCAATTTGATGTTGTTTATGCTTTCCAAAACTGTTCAAGACGCATGTAGTTTTCAGTAAAGCGGCAATGACGCAGTAAGTATTAGACTTTTACAGTGAGAGAAGGGGGTCATACCCAAACTCTTGTTTATGGTGATTTTTGTTCGTTTCAAGCTTGATTTGGATATTCAATTTAAGTTTCACTCGTTTTAAGATTTATTTATTAATTTACATTAATATCTATTGTATGTTTGTTTGCATTAATTGTTTATTTAATTTCTGTTCGTTTTAAGTTTCATTCGTACTTCAATAGAAAAACATTTTTTTGTCTTAAGCTTGATTTTCATATTCAACCCAAGCATTATTGGCTTTAATATCTATTTATCCATTTATATTATTGCCTGTTGTATCTTTTTTCTATGATTGTTTATTTATTTTCGGCTCGTTTTTTGTTTCATTCATTCTTTAATTTTTATTTCTAGTCGTTCTGGATTTTAATTTTAAAAGGTAATTGCATCTTTTTAGCTTAACTTTAAAATTGCATTTATTTTTATTTGAAAAACTTATTTTTCGGAAAGTTTTTTTAATTAATTTTTTTCGTTTTTTATTGCAGAATATTTCAAGGTTTTAAAAATTCCTTATTTCAAAATCAAAATCAAAAAAAAAAAATCAAATATTCATCAAAGTATCAAAACTGGTATCAAAGTAACAATATCACAATGGAAAAATGGGTTTGTGTCAACCTCGGGGTTTTTGTTATCGGATGTTTGAACTATTTTTAACAAAATGGCTATCTCAAAATGTTTATCGGATGGTTTTGGGGAAAAAAGGCGTGGGAGGGACTAGATTAAGCTTCATTCTCTTTTGACTCTTTAAAAGTGAACTAGAACTTTCTATTTTCAATCAAATGAGCTCTCTCTGAAGTTTATACGAGTATCCCTTCTATAAGAACCATATATATCCACAGAGTTTAACTTACCACGCCTGTCCCTGGGCCCTGGGGGGTTGTGAGTAGAGTAGTAGGTACCATTTTGCTTACTGCCATAGGAATTCCCATGCGATTTGCTTACTGCCATAGGAAAAACATTTCCAGAGCATGTACTTATGGATTTGGGTGGATTATGTTCCTTCCTATGCTATTTTAAGGGCTTATGTTCCCTCCCATGCTATTTTAAGGGCTGATTTTCCCTCCCATGCTATTCTAAGGGTTTTTATTTCCTCCCGTGCTATTCTAAGGGTTTATTTTCCCTCCCATGCTATTTTAAGGGATTATGTTCCCTCCCATGCTATTCTAAGGGCTTATATTCCCCCCATTCTATTTTAAGGGCTTATGTTCCCTCACATGCTATTCTAAGGGATTATATTCCCCCATGCTATTATAAGGGTTTATATTCCCTCCCATGCTATTTTAAGGGCTTATGTTCCCCCATGCTATTCTAAGGGCTTGTATTCCTTCCCATGCTATTTTAAGGGCTTATATTCCCTCCCATGCTATTTTAAGGGCTTATTTTCCCTCCCATGCTATTCTAAGGGTTTATGTTCCCTTCCTATGCTATTCTGGGGGTTTATGTTCCTTACTATGCTATTATGGGCCTTTACGTTCCTTCTTATGGAATTATACACCTTTTCAAAGACAGTCAGAACTCCCTCACACAGTTTGACGTGCAAATTGCCAAAAAAATTAAGTTTTGAGGAGATTACGTTCCTTGGCACCTTTTCATGTTTTCAATCAGATGAGTTTTGAAAGCACAGTGTGTACAAGTGTGTAGGCTTTGTTATTTAAAAAATTGGACGCTACAATCAGAATTCTTTGATTGACATTTGCAAAAAAGGGTTTAGCATTTGCAAATTTGATCCTATTAAGGTGGAAAAAAAAGAGTTTAGCATTTGCGAATACTCCAGAGCCGACTTGCTAGCGAAAAACCCGTGTGATTGACTTGAAATAAAATTTTTTAACAAGAAATGGCTGAAAAGTGTTTTGGGGGAGATGGGATGATTGTGTACTGTATAATACACAAGTGATGTTTGGACAGTGTTGTCAATTTAAAATAGTTTAACGTTATACTATACGAAGAAGTAAGACGAATTTTTTTTTTTAAATAAGTGGTTCTTATATATTTTATAAGAGCTTTACGGGGTTTGAGAGACTCGGTTGCCCAATTCCGTGTGGTTTTTCTTTACTTGGTGCCCATTGAAAACGAAATTTTTGTGTTAAATAAGTAGTTTTTGTATCTTTTAAAAGAGCTTTAAGGGGTTTGAGAGACTGTTGCCTGATTCCGTGTGGTTTTTATTTACTTAGTGCTCATTAAAAAGATATTTTTGTTTTAAATAAGTAGTTCTTGTATCTTTTAAAAGAGCTATACGGAGTTTGAGAGACTCGGTTGCCTGATTCCATGAGGTTTTTCTTTACCTGGTGTCCATTAAAAATGAAATTTTTGTGTTAATTAAGTATTTCTAGGATCTTTTAAAAGAGCTTTAAGGGGTTTGAGAGACTCTTTTGCCTGATTCCGTGTGGTTTTTTTTTACTGGGTGCACAATAAAAAAGAAATAGTTGTGTTAAATAATTAGTTTTTGTTTCTTTTAAAAGCTTTAAGTGGTTTGAGAGACTCTGTTGCCTCATTCCGTCTGGTTTTTCTTTATTTAGTGCCCATTAAAACGAATTTTTTTGTTAAATAAGTAGTTCTTGTATCTTTTAAAAGAGCTTTACGGGGTTTGAGATTTTAATGCAGTAGTTTTTCTTAGTAAGGACACTCGATATCCTAAAAGTGTTTGATTTAAACTTTTACCTTGAGAATCGATGTTGTTAGAAGAATTTCAAAGGGATCGTTTATGAGTGCTGGCGTATCTGATGAAATAATTTAGGTCGTATGATCAATTTAATTTTTTTTAATGCAGTTGTTTTTTAGTAAGGACACTCGATATCCTAAAAGTGTTTGATTCAAACTTTTACCTTGAGCATCGATGTTTTTAGTAGAATTTCAAAAGGATTGTTCATAAGTGCTGGCGTATCTGATGAAATAATTTAGATTGTATGATTAATTTAATTTTTAATTATTTTTTTTTTGCAGTAGTTATTTACTAAGCACACTCGATATCCTAAAAATGTTTGATTCAATTTTTACATTGAGCTTCGAAGTTTTTAGTAGAATTTCAAAAAGATCGTTTATAAGTGCTGACCTGTCATTGATGAACTAATTCATGTCGCATGATAATTTTTTTTTTATGCAATAGTTTTTTCAGTAAGGACACTCGATATCCTAGAAGTGTCTGATTCCAACTTTTACATTGAGAATCGATGTTGTTAGCAGAATTTCAAAAGGATCGTTTATGAGTGCTGGCGTATCTGATGAAATAATTTAGGTCGTATGATAAATTTAATTTATTTTTTTTAACGCAGTAGTTTTTTAGTAAGGACACTCGATTTCCTAAAAGTGTTTGATTCAAACTTTTACCTTGAGCATCGATTTTGTTAGCAGAATTTCAAAAGGATCGTTTATTAGTGCTGGCGTATCTGATGAAATAATTTAGGTCGTATGATAAATTTTTTTTTTTAATGCAGTAGTTTCTTAGTAAAGACACTCGATATGCTAAAAGTGTTTGATTCAAACTTTTACCTTTAGAATCGATGTTGTTAGCAGAATTTCAAAAGGATCGTTTATGAGTGGTGGCGTATCTGATGAAATAATTTAGGTAGTATGATAATTTTTTTTTTTTTAATGCAGAAGTTTTTCATTAAGGACACTCTATATACTAAAAGTGTCTGATTCAAACTTTTACCCTGAACATAGATGTTGTTAGCAGAATTTCAAAAGGATCGTTTATGAGTGCTGGCGTACCTGATGAAATAATTTAGGTTGTATGATAAATTTAATTTATTTTTTTAATGCAGTAGTTTTTCAGTAAGGACACTCGATATGCTAAAATTGTTTGATTCAAACTTTTACCTTGAAAATCGATGTTGTTAGCAGAATTTCAAAAGGATCGTTTATGAGTGCTGGTGTATCTGATGAAATAATTTAGGTCGTATGATAAATTTAATTTATTTTTTTAATGCAATAGTTTTTCAGTAAGGACACACGATATCCTAAAAGTTGCTAGCGAAAAACCCGTGTGGATGAGTTGAAATAAAATTTTTTAACAAGAAATGGCTGAAAAGTGTTTTGGGGGAGATGGGTTGATTGGCAGAAGGATGTATTAGCGAAGTTATAGTGGAGGGCGAGTTGCTAGCGAAAAATCTAAGCTAATAAGGGTTTTTGACCGTAAACTCTAGTTTTTTGTAAGAAAATTATGGAAAATACAATTCGTTGGTTCATAGGTGAAACTTAAGTCCAGGTATGGATCTAAAAATAAACTATTTCTGTAGAATCTGAGCTAATAAGGGTTTTTGACATTTTTTTTCATGAAAGCAAACTATTTTTTTTACTTCGAAATTATTCAACTTTCTTTTTTTACATCTCTAAATCATATCAGAAAAATAAAATGACACTTTTGATTTACATTTTAAAATATATTCATGTGCATACCCATACTCCTATTGATGTGGACTGATGGTTCTAATTCAATATTTTTTTCATGAAAACAAACTATTTTTTTAACAAATTTTTTTTTGACTTCGAAATAATTCAACTTTTTTTTTACAACTCTAAATCATATCAGAAAAATAGAATGGCACTCTTGATTTAAATTTTTAAATATATTTTTGTGCATACCCATACTCCTATTGATGAAGACTAATGGTTCTAATCCAATATTTTTTCATGAAAGCAAACTATTTTTTTTTGGACTTCGAAATTATTCAACTTTTTTTTACATCTCTAAATCATATCAGAAAAATATAATGATACTTTTGATTAAAATTTTAAAATATATTCTTGTGCATACCCATACTCCTATTGATGAGGACTGATGGTTCTAATTCAATATTTTTTTCATGAAAACAAACTATTTTTTTTAACTAAATTTTTTTTTTGGACTTCGAAATTATTAAACTTTTTTTTTAATTATCTAAATCATATCAGAAAAATAGAATGAGACTCTTGATTTAAATTTTTAAATATATTCTTGTGCATGCCCATACTCCTATTGATGATGACTGATGGTTCTAATTCAATATTTTTTTCATGAAAGCAAACTATTTTTTTTAACTAATTTTTTTTTGGACTCCGAAATTATTCAATTTTTTTACATCTCTAAATCATATCAGAAAAATAGAATGGTACTTTTGATTTAAATTTTAAAATATATTCTTGTGCATATCCATACTCCTATTGATGAGGACTGATGGTTCCAATTCAATATTTTTGTCATGAAAGCAAACTATTTTTTTTTTACTTCGAAATTATTCAACTTTCTTTTTTTTAAATCTCTAAATCATAAAAGAAAAATAGAATGACACTTTTGATTTAAATTTTAAAATATATCCTTGTGCATACCCATACTCCTATTGATGAGGACTGATGGTTCTAATTAAAAATGTTTTTCATGAAAACAAACTATTTTTTTAACAATTTTTTTTTGGACTTCGAAATTATTCAACTTTTTTTTACATCTCTAAATCATATCAGAAAAATAGAATGGCACTTTTGATTTAAAATTTATTCTTGTGCATACCCATACTCCTATTGATGAAGACTGATGGTTCTAATTCAATATTTTTTTCATGAAAGCAAACTATTTTTTTTTTAAATAAATATTTTTTTTGGACTTTGAAATTATTCAATTTTTTTTTACATCTCTAAATCATATTAGAAAAATAGAATGACACTTGATTTAAATTTTAAAATATATTATTGTGCATACCCATACTCCTATTGATGAGGACTGATGGTTCTAATTCAATATTTTTTTCATGAAAACAAACTACTTTTTTAACAATTTTTTTTTTTACTTCAAAATTATTCAACTTTTTT
The DNA here is from genome assembly GCF_049724085.1 of Artemia sp. Qi Xiang Cuo. NCBI lineage: Eukaryota > Metazoa > Arthropoda > Branchiopoda > Anostraca > Artemiidae > Artemia > Artemia sp. Qi Xiang Cuo. Next base: position 31,785,573 of record NC_142797.1, read on the forward strand.
TTTAAAATCTCTAAATCATATCAGAAAAATAGAATGACACTCTTGATTTAAATTTTTAAATATATTCTTGTGCATACCCATACTCCTATTGATGATGACTGATGGTTCTAATTCAATAATTTTTTCATGAAAGCAAACTATTTTTTTTAACTAATTTTTTTTTGGAATTCTAAATTATTCAACTTTTTTTACATCTCTAAATCATATTATAAAAATAGAATGTTACTTTTGATTTAAATTTTAAAATATTTTCTTGTGCATACCCATACTCCTATTGATGAGGACTGATGGTTCTAATTCAATATTTTTTTCATGAAAGCAAACTATTTTTTTTTACTTCGAAATTATTAAACTTTCTTTTTTTTACATCTAAATCATATCAGAAAAATAGAATGACACTTTGGATTTAAATTTTAAAATATATTCTTGTGCATACCCATACTCCTATTGATGAGGACTGATGGTTCTAATTCAATATTTTTTCCATGAAAACAAACTATTTTTTTAACAAATTTTTTTTTTGGACTTCGAAATTATTCAACTTTTTTTTAGAGTTTTAGTTTAGTTTAGTTTTAGTTAAGAGTTTGGTGTTTTACCTTAGAGTCTTAGCTTAGAGTTTTTTTTTGAGTTCTAGTTTAGTTTAGTTTTATTTAAGAGTTTTAAGTTTTAACCTTTGGTAATTGATTATAGTTTTTGTTAGAGTTCTATTACTGTTTAGTTATAGTTTAGATTGTTGAATTCTAGCCTATAGTATTATCTTAGATTTTTTGTTAGAGTTCTAGTTTAGTTTAGTTTTGACTAAGAATTTTTAGTTTTAGCTTAGAGTCATAGCTTAGAGTTTTAGTTAGAGTTTTAGTTTAGTTTAGTTTTAGTTAATAGTTTAGAATTTTTAGCTTAGAGTTTTTGTTGAAGTTCTAGATTAGTTTAGTTTTAGTTAAGAGTTTAAAGTTTTAGCTTATAGTCTTAGCTTAGAGTTATTGTTAGAGTTGAAGTTTAGTTTAGTAATAGTTAAGAGTTTAGAGTTTTAGCTTAGAGCTTAGAGAAATTTAATTCAGGAAAATATGAAAAAAAAAATTACGTGCGCGCACGTAACCCCGTCTAATTTTTTTTTTATCAGTCCTCATCAATAGGAGTATGGGTATGCACAAGAATATATTTTAAAATTTAGATCAAAAGCACCATTCTATTTTTCTGATATGATTTAGAGATGTAAAAAAAGTTGAATAATTCCGAAGTCCAAAAAAAAATTTGTTAAAAAAAATAGTTTGCTTTCATGAAAAAAATATTGAATTAAAACCATCAGTCAATATCAATAGGAGTATGGGTATGCACAAGAATATATTTAAAAATTTAAATCAAGAGTGTCATTCTATTTTTCTGATATGATTTAGAGATTAAAAAAAAAGGTTGAATAATTTCGAACTCCAAAAAAAAAATTGTTAAAAAAATAGTTTGTTTTCATGAAAAAAATATTGAATTAGAACCATCAGTCTTCATCAATAGGAGTATGGGTATGCACAAGAATATATTTTAAAATTTAAATCAAAAGTGCCATTCCATTTTTCTGATATGGTTTAGAGATGTAAAAAAAAAAGTTGAATAATTTCGAAGTCCAAAAAAAATTAGTTAAAAAAATAGTTTGTTTTCATGAAAAAAAAATTAATGAGTACCATCAGTCCTCATCTATAGGAGTATGGGTATGCACAAGAATATATTTTAACATTTAAATCAAAAGTGTCATTCTATTTTTCTGATATGATTTAGAGATGTAAAAAAAAGGAAGGTGAATAATTTCGAAGTAAAAAAAAAATAGTTTGCTTTCACGAAAAAAATATTGAATTGGAACCATCAGTCCTCATCAATAGGAGTATGTGTATGCACAAGAATATATTTTAAAATTTAAATCAAAAGTACCACTCTATTTTTCTGATATGATTTAGAGATGTAAAAAAAGTTGAATAATTTTGGAGTAAAAAAAAATTTAGTTAAAAAAAATAGTTTGCTTTCATGAAAAAAATATTGAATTAGAACCATCAGTCATCATCAATAGGAGTATGGGTATGAACAAGAATATATTTTAAAATTTAAATCAAGAGTGTCATTCTATTTTTCTGATATGATTTAGAGATTAAAAAAAAAGTTGAATAATTTCGAAGTAAAAAAAAAATTGTTAAAAAAATAGTTTGCTTTCATGCAAAAAATATTGAATTAGAACCATCAGTCCTCATCAATAGGAGTATGGGTATGCACAAGATTATATTTTAAAATTTAAATCAAAAGTGTCATTATATTTTTCTGACATGATTTAGAGATGTAAAAAAAAAGTTGAATAATTTCGAAGTCCAAAAAAAAATGAAGTTAAAAAGAAAATAGTTTGCTTTCATGAAAAAAATATTGAATTAGAACCATTAGTCTTCATCAATAGGAGTATGGGTATGCACAAGAATAAATTTTAAATCAAGAGTGTCATTCTATTTTTTTTATATGATTTATAGATGTAAAAAAAAGTTTAATTATTTAGAAGTCAAAACAAAAATTTGTAACTAAAATACATTTCTTTCATGAAAAAAAATTTTGAATTCGACTCATAAGCCCACATCAATAGGAGTATAAGTATGAACAAGAATATATTTTTAAAATTGAAATAAAAAGTATAATTATATTTTTCTTATATGATTTAGAGATGTAAAAAAAGAAAGTTGAATAATTTCGAAGTAAAAAAAATAGTTTGCTTTCATGGAAAAAATGTCAAAACCCTTATTAGCTCAGATTCTACAGAAATAGTTTATTTTTCGATCCATACCTGGACTTAAGTTTCACCTATGAACCAACGAATTGTATTTTCCATAATTTTCTTACAAAAAACTAGAGTTTACGGTCAAAAACCCTTATTAGCTTAGATTTTTCGCTAGCAACTCGCCCTCCACTATAACTTCGCTAATACATATTTCTTCCAATCAACCCATCTCCCCAAAAACACTTCAGCCATTTCTTGTTAAAAATTTTTATTTCAATTCATCCACACGGGTTTTTCGCTAGCAACTTTTAGGATATCGAGTGTCCTTACTGAAAAACTATTGCATTAAAAAAATAAATTAAATTTATCATACGACCTAAATTATTTCATCAGATACACCAGCACTCATAAACGATCCTTTTGAAATTCTGCTAACAACATCGATTCTCAAGGTAAAAGTTTGAATCAAACACTTAGCATATCGAGTGTCCTTACTAAAACACTACTGCATTAAAAAAAATAAATTAAATTTATCATACGAACTAACTTATTTCAACAGATACGCAAGCACTCATTAACGATCCTTTTGAAATTTTGCTAACAATACCGATTCTCAAGTTAAAAGTTTGAATCAAACACTTTTATGATATCAAGTGTCCTTACTTAAAAACTATTGCATTAAAAAAAAAAAATTTATCATACGACCTAAATTATTTAATCAGATACGCCAGCACTCATAAACGATCCTTTTGAAATTCTGCTAACAACATCGATTCTTAAGGTAAAAGTTTGAATCGAACACTTTTAGCATATCGAGTGTCCTTACTGAAATACTACTGCATTAAAAAAAAAATTGATCATACTACCTAAATTATTTCATCAGATACGCCAGCACTCATAAACGATCCTTTTGAAATTCTGCTAACAACATCGATTCTCAAGGTAAAAGTTTGAATCAAACTGTTTTTAGGAAATCGAGTGTCCTTACTAAAAAACTACTGCATTAAAAAAAATAAATTAAACTTATCATACGACCTAAATTATTTCATCAGACACGCCAGCACTCATAAACGATCCTTTTGAAATTCTGCTAACAACATCGATTCTCAATGTAAAAGTTGGAATCAGACACTTCTAGGATATCGAGTGTCCTTACTGAAAAAACTATTGCATTAAAAAAAAAATTATCATGCGACATGAATTAGTTCATCAATGACAGGTCAGCACTTATAAACGATCTTTTTGAAATTCTACTAAAAACTTAGAAGCTCAATGTAAAAATTTAATCAAAAATTTTTAAGGATATCGAGTGTGCTTATTAAATAACTACTGCAAAAAAAAAATAATTAAAAATTAAATTAATCATACAATCTAAATTATTTCATCAGATACACCAGCACTTATGAACGCTCCTTTTGAAATTCTGCTAAAAATATCGATGCTCAAGGTAAAAGTTTGAATCAAACACTTTTAGGATATCGAGTGTCCTTACTAAAAAACTACTGCATTAAAAGAAATTAAATTGATCATAACGACCTAAATTATATCATCAGATATGTCAACACTCATAAACGATCCTTTTGAAATTCTTCTAACAACATTGATTGTCAAGGTAAAGGTTGGAATCAAACACTTTTAGGATATTGATTGTCCTTACTAAAAAAACTGCTGCATTAAAATCTCAAACCCCGTAAAGCTCTTTTAAAAGATACAAGAACTACTTATTTAACACAAAAATTTTGTTTCTAATGGGTACCAAGTAAAGAAAAACAACGAGGAATAAGGCAATCGAGTCTTTCAAAACCCGTAACGCTCTTTTAAAAGATAAAAGAACTACTTATTTAACACAAAAATTTCGTTTTAATGGGCACTAAGTAAAGAAAAACCACACGGAATCAGGCAACAGTCTCTCAAACCCCTTAAAGCTCTTTTAAAAGATACAAAAACTACTTATTTCACACAAAAATTTCGTTTTTAATGGGCACCAAGTAAAGAAAAACCACACGGAATTGGGCAACCGAGTCTCTCAAACCCCGTAAAGCTCTTTTAAAAGATACAAGAACTACTTATTTAACAAAAAAAATTGGTTTTACTTCTTCGTATAGTATAACGTTAAACTATTTTAAATTGACAACACTGTCCTAACATCACTTGTGTATTACAAAGTACAAAAACATCCCATCTCCCCCAAAACACTCTTCAGCCATTTCTTGTTAAATTTTTTTTATTTCAAGTCAATCACACGGATTTTTCGCTAGCAAGTCGGCTCTGAAGTATTCGCAAATGCTAAACTCTTTTTTTTCATCTTAATAGGATCAAATTTGCAAATGCTAAACCCTTTTTTGCAAATGTCAATCAAAGAATTGTGATTGTAGCGTCCAATTTTTTTAATAACAAAGCCTACACACATGTACTACACTGTGCTTTCAAAACCCATCTGATTGACAACATGAAAAGGTGCCAAGGAACGTAATCTCCTCAAAACTTAATTTTTTTGGCAATTTGCGCGTCAAACTGTGTGAGGGAGTTCTGACTCTCTTTGAAAAGGTGTATAATTCCATAAGAAGGAACGTAAAGGCCCATAATAGCATAGGAAGGAACATAAACCCCCAGAATAGCATAGGAAGGAACATAAACCCTCAGAATAGCACAGAAAGGAACATAAACCCTTAGAATAGCATGGGAGGGAACATAAGCCCTTAAAATAGCATGGGAGGGAATATAAGCCCTTAAAATAGCATGGGAGGGAATATAAGCCCTTATAATAGCATGGGAGGGAATATAAACCCTTAGAATAGCATGGGAGGGAACATAAGCCCTTAAAATAGCATGGGGGTATATAAGCCCTTAAAATAGCATGGGTGGGAATATAAGCCCTTAAAATAGCATGGGGGGAAAATAATCCCTTAAAATAGCATGGGAGGGAATATAAGCCCTTAGAATAGCATGGGAGGGAATATAAACCCTTAGAATAGCATAGGAGGGAACATAAGCCCTTATAATAGAATAGGAGGGAACATAAGCCCTTAAAATAGCATGGGAGGGAATATAAACCCTTAAAATAGCATAGGAAGGAACATAATCCACCCAAATCCATAAGTACATGCTCTGGAAATGTTTTTCCTATGGCAGTAAGCAAATCGCATGGGAATTCCTATGGCAGTAAGCAAAATGGTACCTACTACTCTACTGTTGTGTCGACCCTGGAGTTTTAATATCTGACGGTTGAACTATTTTTAACAAAATGGTCACCTGAAATTTTTGTCGGATGTGTTTATCCATCTGATACACCCAAAGACGTGGAGGGTGGGAGGGGCTAGTTGCCCTCCGATCTTTTTTCACTCTGAGAAAATGAACTACAACTGTTATTTTCTATTCAAATGAACCCTCACTGAAGTTTATACGAGCATACCTTCCATAAGAACCACATATGCCCCCAGAGCAATACTTAAAACGCCTGTCCCGGCCCTGGGGGGGGGGGGGTGTCGACACAAGAGTTTTTCTTATCTGACCTTTGAACTATTTTTAGCTAAATGATCATACGTAAAGGAGTTTTTGTTATATGATCTTTGAACTATTTTTAACAAAATGGCCACCTCAAATTTCTTATCAGATTTATTTGGGGGGAAAGGATGGGGGGGGGGGGGAGTTGCCCTCTGATCACTTTTGACTCTTAAAAAGGCTCTAGAACTCTCGATTTCCAATTGAATGAGCCCCCTTTGAAGTTAATACGACAACCCCTTCTATATGAAGTGATTCTGGGAAAAAAAATAAATCGAGTGTGGGGGAGGCTAGCTGCCCTCCAATTACTTTTGACTCTTAAAAAGTGAATTACACCTTCCAATTTCCAATCAAATGAGCCCTCTATGAAGTTTACACGAGCATCCCTTCTATAACAACCATATATACACCCAGGGCATAAGTTGCAATGCTTATCTTAGGGCCCTGGGGAGCTGTATCTACACCGGAATTTTTTATTATCAGAACTTCGAACTGTTTTTAACAAAATATCCACCTCAAAATGTTCATCTGATACATTTAAGGCGTAGAGGAGGGGGGGGGGGCTAGTTGCCCTCCGATATCTTTTGACTCTTAAAAAGTGAACAAGAAGTTTCAATTTCTAGTCAAATCAGCCCTCTACGAAGTTTATACGATCATCCCTTCCATAAGAACCATATATGCCCCTAGAGCATTACTCATAACGCCTGCCTCCGGGCCCTGGCGGGTTCCGTCGACACAGGAATTTTTCTTATCTGACCTTTGAACTATTTTTAATGAAATGGATATTATAAAAATTTTATCGGACGGTCTTGGGGAAAAAAGGGTGTGTGGGGGGGGGGTTAGTTGCCCTTGGATATCTTTTGACTCTTAAAAATTGAACTAGAACTTTCCATTTTCAATCAAATGAGCCCACTCTGAATTTTACACGAGCATCCCTTTCGTAAGAACCATATACGCCCCCAGGACAACACTTACAACGCCTATCCCCCGGGCTCTGGGGGGAGTTTTGTTATCTAATTTTTGAACAATTTCCAAAACACTAGCTATCTCAAAATTTTTAGCGGACGGGTTTGGGGAAAAAGAGAGCTTGTGGGGGGGGGCAAGCTGAGATCCCTTTTCTATTAAAAAGTGAACAATAACTTTCAATTTCAGATTAAATGAGACCTTTGTGAATTTTAAACGAGTATCCATTCTATAGGAACCATACCTGGCCATAAGGGATAGCAGGGAATGCCCTCTCCTGGACCCTGGGGGGGGGGGTTCTACTGACACCGGATTTTCTTATCTGACCTTTGAACTAATTTTTAAACAATGCCTATCTCAAAATTTTCATCAGATGGGTTTGGAAAAAGAAGACGTGGGGGAGGGGGGGGGGGGCTAGTTGCCCTTGGATCTCTATTTACTATTAAAAAGTGAGCTCAAAATTTCAATTTCCAATCAATTGAGCCCTCTCTGAAGTTTATACGAGCATTCCTTTCATAAGAACCATATATACCACAGGGAATAACTTACAACGCCTGCCCCCGGGCCCTGGGGGCTTGTGACGACACCTGTGTTTTCGTTATCTGACTTTTGAGCAATTTTTTACTTAATGGCCATCTAAAAATTTGTATTGGATGCATTTGGGGAAGAGGGGGTGTGGGGGGGGGGCTAGTTGCCTTATTATCTCTCTTGACTCTAAAAAACTGAACTATAACTTTCAATTTCCAATCAAATGAGCCATCTCTGAATTTTTTACGAGATTCCCTTCAATAAGAACGATATATTCTCCCAGGGCATAACACAACACCTGCCCTCGGGCCCTGGGGGGCTGTGTTGACCCCTGGATTTCGTTATATGGTCTTTGAACTATTAAAAAAAAACTATCTCAAAGTTCTTATCGGATGGGTCTGTGGAAAAAGGGCGTGGAGGGGGGGGGGGGGGCTAGGTGCCCTCCAATCTCTTTTGACTCTTAAAAAGTGAACTAGAACTTTCAATTTCCAATCAAATGAGCCCTCTCTGAATTTTTTACGAGATTCCCTTCAATAAGAACCATATATTCTCCCAGGGGATAACTTACAACGCCTGCCCTTGGGCCCTAGGGGGCTGTGTTGACCCCTGGTTTTCGTTATATGGTCTTTGAACTATTAAAAAAAAGAAGCTATCTCAAAGTTCTTATCGGACGGGTTTGAGGAAAAAGGGCGTGGACGGGGGGGGGGGGCTAGGTGCCCTCCGATCTCTTTTGACTCTTAAAAACTGAACTAGAACTTTCAATTTCCAATCAAATGAGTCCTCTTTGAAGTTAATACGAGCATCCCTTCCATAAGACCCATATATGCTCCCAGGGCATTACTTACAACTGCCCCCGGGCCCTGAGGGGTTGTTTCGACACCGGCATTTTTGTTATATGATCTTTAAACTATTTTTTAACAAAATAGCCATCTTAAAATTTTTATCGGATGCATTTGGGAAAAAAGGGTTTGGGGGGGGGGGGGTGAGTTGGTTAACCCCAAAAAACTTTTGAAGCTTAAATATTTAACTAGAAATTTAAATTTCCAATCAAATGAGATATCTCTGAAGTTTATACGAGCATTCCTTCCATAAGAACCATATATGCCCCCAGGGCATAACTTATAATCCTTGCCCCTGAAGACTGTGGGGGGAGTGTCCTGCTCAAACATATAATTTCCAGAAGTTTCAACTACGTTGAACAAAATGGCTGTGTCAAATTTTTGATTGGATGTGTTTGGGGAAATGGTGGGCGTGGAAGGGGTGTCAGTTGCCTTAGAATCACTTTCGACTATTAAAAAGAGAACAAGCCATTTAAATTTCCAATCGAATGAGCCCTTTCTGAAGTTTCTATGAATACGTTGTCTATACAAAACCTTATATGCCCCCAGGGCATAACTTACAACCCTTGCCCTGAGGGCTGTGGGGGAGTTGTCATCCTCAAAGACCTAATTTCCCGAACTTAAAACTACGTTGAATAAAATGGCTATTTCAAAATTTCGATTGGATGTGTCTGGGGAAAAGGTGGGTGTGAGAGGGGGGTTAGTTGCCCTCCAATCACTTTCGACTATTAAAAGGCCACTAGCCCTTTGGATTTCTAATCGAAAGAGGTTTTTTTGAAGTTTCTACGACAACGCCTTCTATAAAAAACCTTATATGCCCCCAGGGTATAACTTAAAAACCTTGCCCTGAGGGCTGTGGGGGAGTGTCCGCCTCAAAATCATATTTTCTGTCTGGAAATCAACTACGCTGAACAAAATGGCTATCTCAAAATTTTGATTGGATGTGTTTGGGGGAATGATGGGTGGGGGGGGGGCTAGTTGCCCTCCAATCACTCTCGACTAATAAAAAGTGCACTAGAACTCTCGATTTCCAATTGAATGAGCCCACTTTTACGTTTTTAAGACGACCCCTTCCATATGAAGTGCCTCTGGAAAAAGAAAACATAATAAAACATTGGAGTCGTATGGCTTTTACTACAGGCAACGCTATAGCGGTGCCTCTGACTAATTTGCAGTAAACAACATTTTTGTTGATAAACGAAAAATTTCATGCTAATAATTATTTTAATGAGAATACAAATTACAATTATTGAACGAATTCAATATCTGCATGTGTAGGAAGAATAAAAGAGGAAAATCCCCCCAATCGTAAGCTAAGTGCTCTAATGAAGTTTCTTTGATAAAAGAACGTCTATGAATGTATAATTAATCTTTTAATTAATTTTTTTTTTTAATATTGAATCCCTTGATTTTGGCCTGGGGTAAGGAGGGGGGCGTGCCTTAGGTGCTTAATTTTCAACGCCAATACGGCATTAAAAAAATGTTCGTCTTGTCAACTAATAGAACCTAAATTACGCTAATGTCTAGCCATGATTTAACTTATATTTGTTTAAATTATTACATTCAAACTGAGGTGCTATTTAAAAAAAAGAAGATACTATTACTAAAAAAAGTGTGTTTAGCATTCCTCATAGACTGAGTGGTCTGTTTCCGTCTCTTAGCATCAGTGCCCATCAGTTTCAGTCTGTTGCTATCCATTCTGACGATGGCTTCTAAACAGATCAATAGTCATAATTTTTTTTTTTACCGAAGTAAAGATCAAGTCTCTCAGCAGAAGTGAAGACCGAATCTCAGTAAAAGTCTCAACAGTCTTTCACCATGATGTCAATAACTTTTAGTATACAAATATAATTCTCTAAAAAACTCAAGTAAGCTCAGTTGAGTAAAGCTCCAGTTTTTGAATTCTGTAGACTTTGGAAAATATCAGGTATCGGTTTATTTGAGCTGGTCTCGTAGAAATATTTTGTGTACTCTGCGAAGCAATGAATTTGGGATATTTTTATTATATTTTTTTGAATATACACAGTAAACCTGACGGAAAGACCTTTGTTTAATTTAGGCAATGAAAGTGAAGGAATCGCTGTGATTTTTTGCTAAGTAGGACACAAAATATAATTTTTACTTCCTACCTCCATTAATTTTTTCCTCGAATTATGTGCGACTTTGTTACAGAACTAAAAAATTGAGGGTTGTTGTCATATTTTCATATTTATCTTTGTAAATTTGGACATACAAAAATTAACTATTTTTTTGAAAGTAAACAAATGATTTTGTCATATGACAGCTTTTTCTCAATATGTGTTTTTAGTTTCCACTTACTAAGGGGTCTGGAAAGAGGGGGTGGGCACGGTTGGATAAAGACAATAGCTTTTAAATGAGCAATTAAGTATATCTCTGCCATCTTGTGGCAGCCTGATTTACCTGGCAGTAAAAAATTAGAAAAAATTTAGGAAATCCATCCTAACCATGCAAAAAAAAAAAAAAAAAATTGAAGATGGGTTTTCCTCGGTTTTCAAGATGGAAGGCGGGGGGGGGGACCAAACTTCTAATCCGAGATTTTCGAACATGAAAGATTTATTTGGTATCTTAGAATTTGCATTTTCTGACGTTTCGACCCTATTTGGGCAGAAATAGATGTTTAATGGCACAAAGTGGCGGGAAACGCAACTTACGCAACTGGGAGTATCTCTTGTCACTTGAAAAGTTCATGATCTGCTGATAATTGATAAAAAAAACATTGGTAATCATTCATGTCATGCAGCATTCATGTCATTATCAGCTCACAGTTTATGAATAAACACGGATCTCACTGTAGCACTCATATCATACTTTGGAGCTGCTTTTAAGATGGGTGAGGGGGCTCAAAACCTTTTATTCAAGATTCTAGACCGTGAAAAATTGATTGGGCCTGTTAGAGCTTGCATTCAACTGCATTTTGATTCTATTTAGGCAAAAATTGGCGTTTTATGGCGCAAATAGCAGAAAACACCACATCGCTCTGGTTTGTCAAAACCTCTTGTTTAGGACTTGAGACCTTGGAAAATTGATCGGTTGTCATAGAATTTCAATTCCGGGACATTTTACCTCTTTAAGCCTAAACTGATTTTCTCTTGTACAAAATGGCACAGAATGTCACTTTGCTACGGCACGATCTCTTTTTTTCTTAAATACGGCACCAGATACGAGAAATTTATTTCAAATTAGCCCTTTCCCAATATTCTAAGACCACTAGTTTGGCACGATCACTCCCGGGAAAAACAAGCAAGAAAGAAGACGTTAGCGCTTCCCATGCAAAAAAGTGATTTCCCTTGTTGTTCAAGGTGGTGGACTGTAATTCTCTTGTAGTTTTTTTTTCACCATTCCTGAATCAGCTTCAAATGACAATTCTTTGCCGCTAGATTTTTTTTTCTTTCAAACCGTGTTTTAAACTTCTGGTTACTATGGGCAATGGTTTGCTCTTTGCTAGGTACAGATATCGCTGCAACCATGATCATCCAATTACTTTAAAATTTATGTGAATGCTAAGTTCGAAGAATTTGCAGCTTTACTCTCGAAGAAGATTTGATGGAGACGTCATCTTCTGGGAAATTCAGTGTAAACCATCGTAATTGTGTCTTGAAAAAGGACCAAACTCGAATCCCTTGGAGCAATACCAATGTCTCTTTCTGGTTTATCCTTTCTGACAATAGTTTTCGAACATTGATACGCCTGCTTTCAAATTGGAAATAAATGTTTGCCTCGGATTTTAGATGATGGAAAGCGTTTGAGCAACTCTTGTGGCAACATGAGCTGTAACTTATACCTGAAGAAATCGGTCGTTTTGGAAGGGGAAATTCTACATTTCAAGATTGGTCTTAAGGAACTATTTTAGAAGAACTGCGGCCCAAATCACGTAACTTGTCCTTCCAAGACTCCTTCCCTTCTTATCTAGAGAAAACACCCTAATGCTCCAACTAGAAGCAAAAAAGTAGATCATTTTGCATCCATTTGGTAGGTTATACTATTTTAAAAGTGCTGCGCATCATTAAAATTCACTTTTCAAATGAAAGTAAAAAGACAGTCAGTAAAGACGGTTGCATAGTTGGAAACCAGTTTGGGGAAAGATGCTCTCATAAGCTTTAAAATCAGGTTTTCCCTCTTTTTTTTTGTGTCTTTATTAATTCAGGAATTTTTGAACGTTGGGTTACTGAAGGGAATGCAAATAAGTTGTGCTTCTTACTTAAGATTATCTTCCGAAGAACAGGCTTGTTTTTTTTTTTTGCTTTGCTCTATCATACTTGAACCAACAAAACAGTTTTCGGATTAAAAATCAGGAATTTATGTCAGGAGAACGCTTTTCGGAGTATCTAGGGATTTTTATTTCAGGAATTTTCTGATATATTTCTTATTTTGTGCCTCCCCTAGCCTTCTGAAATAAATTCTCAATGTTTAAAAAGGTGTATTACATGAAGAATATTAGAAAAGAAAAGATTTTGCATTGGGGAGGAGAGCCTGGGCTCGAAAGTCTTGTTGCTTACGTGAATCTGAAAATGTATTTTTTTACAATGTTTTTTTTTGGGGGGGGGGGGGGGTAATTTTTAAAGTTTTGTTTTCACATAACTGTGAGTCTTGACTGTTTAGAAAATAAATCTAAATAGCTGAGGTACCAAGGACAGTGAAAATGAAATTTGATTTTTTTTAATTGGTTACGAGAAAACTTATAAAATCGTTTATATCTAAAAAAAAGGAGAAATCGGGACGTCAATTTTTAATGAAAAGACATCTACATGCAGTTTTACAGTTTTTTGTATTACCGGACGTGAAGTTTGAAAAGAAAGATGGGTGAAAAAATCAGCAACGAATAAGGTAAAACCAGGTTGAGTAAACGGCTTAAGAAGGTTGGTCTTTTCTTTGACGATATAGATGTATTTGGGAACCAACAGGGGGTTACTGTTTTAATTTTTTTGCGACGTAGAACGTCAAATTTAACAAATAAGATTGCTTATTTATTTTCACGGTTAACGTGGCAACACTGAGGAAAATATGGCACTGCCCTTAAAACTTTATAATTTTGAAAAAAAAAACAAAGGAAAAATCTTGGAAATCACAGCTTTCATGAATGAATAAGCCAAAGATGTGTCCATGGGAAAAGAAATGCTTTTATTTTGATGGCCTTGGTACTTTGAAGAAGAATTTTAATGTAATTTCGTAGAAGACTTGAAAAGGGCGCTTTTGTCAGAAAGCTCTTTCTTCTGAATTTTGCAAAATCTTGCAACTGTTTTGCTATTTCGTTCCGATCACCTATCGGTTCTTTTTTTTTCCTTATTTCTCACATTAAAAACAAGGAGTAGGAAAAAAGTGAAATTTATCATAAAAACTACACATTTCTTGTCTCTCCTCTTTTTGTTTATCGACTAATTTCTAAACCAGTTTCATATTTTCACTATTTGAAGTTTGGAAAATTCCTTTTCCAGATTTTCTTCTTTTATGTGCTGCAAAAAAAAACAGATTTTTATTCTTGAACTGCTGAAGTTTTAAGTTTGCTGCTCAGTGGCAATAAGGTTCCAATCTGATACTGCTTTGCTGGGATAAAACCATCCTAATGTCCAAAATCATTAAAAATAATCAAAAAAACTTCCCTGATGAAAGTAAAGAGTGAAGTTGAAACTTAAAACGAACAAAAATTACTGCATTGTATTTTGTGGAACATGTTTTGAAAAACTATTTCAAATAAACTGGTTCGTGATATTCTCTTGTATTTGCAGAGGTTTGAAAAACAAGCACTTTACTGAAAACACAAAAAAGTGACGCAACAAAGGAGCATAAATTCTTAACTAGTCTGCGCAAAACATAAGACCAATTTATAAAGGTCTCAATAGTCTTTTACCGACCATGAAGTCAATAAATTTTACTATATAATTTTGATTATCTGATAAACTCAAGCAAGCTTAGTTTTCAGTAAAGCGGTAGTTTTTCAGAATCCTACAAATGTAGGGAGATATCACGACCCAGTTCATTTGAAAGTTTTTCAAAAATATTTGCATAGACTACGAAGCGGTGAATTTTGTTATAAAATTCTCTAAAAAACAAAAAAAGAAAAGATAATCGAGTAAGCCCAGTTTTCAGTAAAGCGATAGATTTTGGAATTCTAGAAATAATGGGAAGTATCAGGAGTCAATTTTTCGCACTAGTTTCGTATTAATATCTTGTGTTTTTTGCGAAGCAATAACTTGGTTCGTTTTAAGTTCCAACTTAGTTCTTTACTTCCATAAGAAAACTTTCTTTTTTAAATTATAATTTTTTTTATTAAATGTATATAATAAATTTTACAAAAATATCTTTGTGTAACTTAGGCGATGAAATTAAGAAGTCAACCTCAGTTTTGGTTAAAATTAAATATAAAAAAAATCAAGTTTTTTCAACTGAAAGTTAGGAGCGACATTAAAACTTAAAACGAACAGAAATTATTACGTATATGGGGGGGGGTTTGCCCCCTAGTCAATACCTGGCTCTTTACGCCAAAGTTCGAATTTTGTTCGAATCACAAATCCCTGAATCACAAAGGCCGTTTAATTAGATTAGATAGCTCTTTTGAAAGTACTGAAGAAAACTTTAGCGTAAAGAGCGAGGCATTGACTAGGGGTCGAACCCCTCATATACGCAATAATTTCTGTTTGTTTAAGTTTTATTGTCGCTTCTTATTTTCAGTTGAAAAAACTTGTTTTTTTTTAAATTTAATTTCTCATCTTTTTTAAATAATTCTGGGAAATCTGGCTGGGCAAAGTTCATAACTTGCAGTCCTTCCCCCGGGAACTGTGGGGGATGCAGTCATCCTCAAAGATATATTTATTTGATTTTCGACTATGCTGAACAAAATGGCTATCTTAAAATTTTGATCAGGTGACTTCGGGAAAAAAATGAGCGTGGGAGGGGGCCTTGTTGCCCTCCAGTGTTTTTGGTCACTTAAAAAGAGCTACTTAATTTCCGTTCGAATGAGCCCTCTCACGATATTTTAGGACTACTGGATCGATAAGATCACCCCCGGAAAAAAAACAACAAATAAACACGCATCCGTGATCTTTCGTTTGGCAAAAAATACAAAATTCCACATTCTTCCAGATATGAGCTTCAAACATCTACAGCAGGGTTTTCTGTTACGCTGAATATGATAGTTTGATTTTCATTAAGATTCTATTACATTTAAGGGGTGTTTCCTCCTTTTTTCGAAAATAAGGTAAATGTTTTCAGGCTCGTAACTTTTGATGTGCAATATTAAACTTGATGAAACTTATATAATTGAAATCAGCATAAAAATCTGATTCTTTTGATGTATCTACTGGTATCAACCAGTAGATACATCTTTCGGAGTTTTGGTTACTATTGAGCCGGGTCGCTCCTTACTTAGAGTTCGTTACCACAAACTGTTTGAAAATTGAATATTGGTTTTAGTTCCTACCTCCCTTAAACTATCCTACGAGATACGTGCTACCTAAATTATCACCGCCATATTTGAGAAGTTACAGGTAATAAACATCAATTACTTGCATGAAAATGAAAATATATAAATACAATTGTTTTATTTGGCAGTTTTTTTTTGTGTTATATAGTTTTCACTTAATAAAGTGGCTATGAAGGGGAGTATGCATGAGGTTGGAGGGGGGGGGGGTGATGTCTTTTTACTACTTTTAGTAGTTGTTTTACCAAGTAATATTAAATCGATATCTCGATGTTTTCGTCAATTTTTTTTAATCAAATTACTTCGCGTCTCTTAAGTAATTTTTGGTTTTCAGTTAAAGAAAAAACAAATTTGTGCACACCGCCAGCTTATGAGAATCAAGTAAACATTGATGTTATATAAATATCCATAATATTGGCTTTATAGGTAAAAATAGAATTGAGCGGTATGCAATTGTTGTGTTTTTATTGCCGCCACCGTTTCCACCGCAGATTAGCTCAATCTATTCAGCCGAGAAGGGTTTTGACCCAGTTGGGTTTTACACGTTACTTAATTGAATGGGCCCGGTTTATTTATGGATGATCGATTTCATGTGCCGATTTTGTTTTTATCATTGTTTCTAGTATTCTCCGGGTCATATTAAAACTGATTTATGTAGTATTTGGACAGTAATGTTTAATTCAACATAAGGAATAGATCTAAAATAAATCGAATTCGTTTAGTTCGACATAAGGAATATGATTTAGACTTGGGAACGATATTAGAAAAGAGCGAACCGTGGCTCATAAGGAAAGAAAACTGAGAGATATTTTTCAAGAAAACCGCCTTGTGAAAGAGATTTTCTGATTAACACTACTTCGGAAATAATAACTATTATTTAAATTTTGTGTGATGATAATTTGCATTTAAACATTTTCTTCAGAATTTTTAAAAAAGAGTCCGAAACCCCTCAAACACGGCGTCAAATTAGGAGTAAAAAGTACAGCTTAATTCACCATCGTCGGAAATCCTAGGAAATAGGCTAGCTGTTCTTTATTAAAAAATAACAAAAGTCGCATTTTTTTTTTGCTTGAGTAACATTGATATGTCCTCTCTTCCCACCGGCACTACTAGGTTTCTGGAAGACCATTGAGAGATAAATAATAGTTCATTTGAAAGCTAATGATCGTGTCTACGTGCTTTTCATTAATTTTTCTTGATGGCACCAGTCATATCCCACCGAAAATGGCACCTTTTGGTGCCATTTCCAGGCTGGAGAGGGTTAGGAAACCCCAAAATTGCTGACTTGTTAATACCATCGTTAAAAACTATTAACTGGAGGTCTACAGTCTCCATCATGGTTATAGCAATAGCAGCAGTCTAGTAAAAAGTGAACCGTGGCCCATAATACCCGAACTTTTTTTGAACGCATTTTCAAGAAACTGTTGAATGAAAATAAAATCTTATTGACGTTCATTCCTAATAGTAATTCTTACAGTTTTGAGATTTGTTTGCTAAAAATTTTTGTTTCCCAACTCTTGCTTCCATGCCAACAGAAAATCTGTTGCTAGCATTGTCGGTTAAACATTGGGCTGCGGAAGGTAGCCTATAATTTTTCCTACCACATGCGCCTCAGACATAATCATGGTTGTACCAAAACCTGCAACATAGTAAAGAGTGAACCACGACCCTTTGTTGCCTAAAATTTAAAAACGTGTCTAAAAAAATTTAATATAGTGAGAAAAAAAAAAAAAATTAAAGCTGATTCAGGAATGGTACCTATTTCGATTGATTTTAATAGTAAAAGTTTATTGTGAAGACGATTTTATTGAAAATTTTTTAAATGAGCCTGAAACCCCTCGGAATTGGCGTTGGATTACAGTGAAAAGTACACGACCAGGATCACCATGGTTAGAAACCCTATGGAGGGGAGTTGCAGTCGCCCCACCTTCAATAACAATGAAGATGACTTTCCTGCATTAGAAGCACTGACGTGTCTCCCTTTTGTTTTTCTTCTTTTTTTTCACAAGGGTGATCATGTCGAACCCGTGGTCGTAAAATGTTGGGGGAGAGCTCATCTGAAAAAAATCGCAATATCTAGTGCGTATTTAAACAACGTGAGATCGTGTCACAGCTGGGTGACGTTTTCTGCCATTTCTTGCCACAAAACATCAAAATTTGCCCAAAGAGAATCAATATGCCGGAGGGTTGAAATTCTAAGATAGCCGATCGATTTTTCAGGAATTAAATCTTTCTACGGGAAGTTCTGAGCCCCCCCCCCCCTATCATGAAAAAACCTCAGCAAAGTGGCGTTTACTGCCATTTTGTGCCTCAAAACATCAAATCTCGCCAAAGAGAGTCAATCTGCTGGAGGATGGAAATTCTAAGATAGCTAATCGGTTTTTTAGAACTTAAATCTTTATACGGGAAGTTCTGAGCCCCCCCCCCTATTTTGCAAAACCTCAATAAAACGGCGTTAAAGGCCATTTTGTGCTATAAAACATCATTTTTTCCCCTAAAGAGGATCAAAAACCTTTCGAATTTGACTATAAACGCCAAGTGGGCACACGTGGAAGATGAAAGTTGCTTTGTCATGAATTAAATGTCGTTTAATGCCTTCAACAAAATAAAAGCAACCTACATTAAACCTACCAAATAAGAATGGCTCTATCGAAATGATTTATTGTGTTATCCTTCTACATTAATTAATTTATTCATGATTGCCGAAATGACTCAGAGGCATTACGAGGTTGGTTGGTATGCCATTCAGTTCTTCAGATTTGAATTGTTAATGATCTACTATTTAGTTAATGAGGGTCTACTATAATGCAGGCCTTTTGAGAGTCTAGCTTCGAGATTTATCTTGCGTCCAAGTGATATGACTGGTGATGCTTTAAAAGAGAAAGTTAGTCTTCATTTTTCAGATTTTTTGTCTTATTTTTAATGACACAGAAAAGTGCTAATTAGGATACTATTATATAGTTTTAAATCGGGTCAACATTCTAAATATAACCATTAAAACATTTTTTTTTTCAAAATTATATTTTGTCACATGTCAGTTAGGCATGGATCACCCCTAATCTCTGTATGGAGGGTCAAACTGGGCTGATAGAATTTTGTAACATATTTCACCGATATCCACAGCCAAAACTAGTTCGGACACATTTTTACTACAAAATCTCGTATCTACGTCCATCAGAAACGAAAACGTGATATAAATGAAAAATTAACTTTGAAACCTATTTTTAAACAATTAAACAAAGTTGAATCTGAAAGCACTATCTCGGCATCTTTAAATGGAGTTAGTTTGATAATCTAAGATTGGAGGCAATGATCCATTTTAGCCTGAGATTTGACCAAGGCTGTATCTGGGGGTGGGGGGGTGGGGGTGGATGACCCTTCCATCAACATTTTCTCCTACTCGTAAAATTGTAAAAAATGCATATAAACAACTGTTGATGTTTTTTAATAGTTTTTATACCCCCCCCCCCCGAGCAAAAATTATGTATACGGCCTTGGATTCGGCTCATTTTAGTGAGTCCGTCCCAAAATAATAATGATAATTCAAGATGTTTTTTTTTATTGTTGCTAGTTTAGAAGGAGAATGCTTTTGCAAGATTAACGACTTGCTTTAGCTGATCTTCAAAACGGAACTTATTTTTATCTCATAAGCAATCTCTATAAGTTCATCCGTTTGGTTGCTTTAAATAACACTCATATTTTAAATCATACATAGTGATTTGCCTTATTTAAAAGAAACAATGGCTCCTTATTACAGATACGGAATTTATTTGTTTTTAAAATTGATATTCCTGCTGTTCAAGTAAAGACGCGGGCACATTGTGTTCCAGTTTCTGGCCTTGAATAAAGATCATGTAAATAGAGCTTTAGGAAGATGAAAGGACAAGGTTTTAGTGAAAATTTTTAAAGTTGATTCTGATTAAATATATAAATTTTCTTTCAACACTATTATTAGGACAGTTTCCCATAAAAAAAATCATTTTTTTTATAACTTTTCAAGCGAGGATGGATCTGTAAAGTAAGACTGCCCTTTCTAGCTATCTAGCAATCCCTTACTCTAGGCCAGAATCATATGCGGAAGAAGCGCTATTCAGTTAGCTGGCTGCCAAACAGCTGGATTTGGAGTTTTTGCTTAAAATAATATGCCTTACGTTGGGGGAAAAGCTGATATTTATATATACATGTCCCAAGATTTTCGAGAAAAAAGAATCCATCGTATCCCTAGGGATATTAAACTGTTTTGTCTTGATCACTGTTCTGTACGAGACGTTAGAGAATGGTATTCCTTGAAGGTGCATTGATTTTGTTCAATCTGTAAACATGTAATATTTCATCATACTATGGTCACATCATAGATGAAATCGATTAAGTAAAAAGATAAAAAATGACAGAAAGTTTGAAAATAGGATGGATTGCTAATTCTGATTTTTATGTATCAGTTCCTTCGTTGGGAAGTGCCCAGCATTCTTTGATGTTTGCTGATATGCTAGAATAATAGGTTTCATTTCCTTTTTGTTATGCACGTTGTCCATGGGCGTAGGCAAGGGGGGGGGGGCTAGGGCGCAGCTGTCCTACCTAGAACTTCAAGTTTACACTAGATATTAACGAGAACCTTTCGTATTTTGGAATTTTTCTGTTGGATGTTCACTGGTGAATGATTAAAAAAAGCTGGAAAAAAGCAGAAATTTCCAAATATCGTTTCCGATGTCGATATTTAATATTGATTTCTGGTCCGATATAAAGATGCATCAATTTTGATATTTAATATCACCCAAATTTAAACTTTTGGATTGAATTCATTGAACAAGAAGCTGTTATCTAACTGTAATGTGATTTGCGTCAGATCGCTTTAATGGTATTCATGTTTCCTGGAAATTGGAAATAGGATAGTGGGTTTATTATATCATAGTACTGCAAGAAGATAATAAGAGTATAGTAATCCAAGAAGATAAATTCTGAATCTAATTAATGATTTATGATTTTTGTGATTATTAACGAAGAAAGATTTCAAAAGGTAAGATAGAACGTGCTGGCGATGTGAGGTTTTGTGAACTACCGATATAACTTCAGTCCCCCCTTCCATCACAGAATCGGCTGCCACCTGCATTTGCACGTTTGTCAGATATACAATTTTACAAATTTTGAAATGTAGCTTTTATTTGTTAGCAACGTATTTGGGCATATCTTTTGCAGTATGAACGTCTCGCTACTCTACTTCTGCACTAATGAATTTCCCCGGGGTATGGATTTGAATGCCATCCGTCATCCGTCGCACCATAACCTTGAGAGCTTTTTAGTCTAGTTTACCATCTCTTATGTTTCATGGTTGTTTATTTTTGAGTCATCCTGAATTTCCTTTTGTGGATGGGAATGACAGGTGTATGGCCAGGGAAAGCGCGGCTCGTCTCAGATAGTGCAAGTCGGATAATTGGTCTAATTGGAAAAGTAGGCGCATATTTCCTGTGATCTGCGTTTGATTCCAAGGCTGTATGAACCTAGTTTATCCATTCCTGTTTATTTTCTACTAACCGCTGACGAGTCAATCAAAGGACGTAATATATTGGTGATGTAAACTCCTATTGTGTCTTAACTTCTCTGGTAAAGTTATATCCCACCCCTAAAGTAGATGGCTATATTTCTGAGGGCGGGCCAGGAATAGGTTGCTTAAGTCAATTTTTTAATTTTACGAAACACATCTAGAAACGGTACTAACTTCATCTCAGATAGCGCAATTCGGATAATTGGTCTAATTGGAAAAGTAGGCGCATATTTCCTGTGATCTGCGTTTGATTCCAAGGTTGTATGAACCTAGTTTATCCATTCCTGTTTATTTTCTACTAACCGCTGACGAGTCAATCAAAGGACGTAATATATTGGTGATGTAAACTCCTATTGTGTCTTAACTTCTCTGGTAAAGTTATATCCCACCCCTAAAGTAGATGGCTATATTTCTGAGGGCAGGGCCAGGAATAGGTTGCTTAAGTCAATTTTTTAATTTTACGAAACATATTTAGAAAACGGTACTAACTTCATAAAACCTTTGGCAACCCTCAGTCTCCAATTTTTTTGGCACCACTTGTCGCTTTTCGCGATTCATCATAATTCTTTATTTATTTATTTTAAGAATTTAACAAGAAAAATTTCTTTCTATTTAGTCAAAACTTAGGTTCTTTCTGGTATGGGCGCTCATGAGATACGGGTTGGGAGGGGGTGGATGCACAAGATTTGGCTTCAGGGGAACAGGAGTAAGAAACCGGGGAATGGAATGGATAATATAAGGAACAAATCTCGAGACTTTTGGAGGGATGGTGGTGTTCCCCTACATTACTTGCCGAAGAAGGGGATTGATGCTTGTGACAGTGGTCACAATCTTTCCATAATATAATAGTTTCTCCGTTTCACAAAATAATCAGAAAGCGTGTTTTAAGTGGTGGTTACCTTCAGGGAGTGAGGACGAGGGTTTAACCCTTTGATGGCTGTTGGTTCTTATAAGGCACACCAAGATTTTCGCCTATAGCTCCTTTCTGATTGGTTAGAACGAGAAATTATCTGCATAGCCAAAAACAAGAGAACGAGAGATAGCTGTCGGATGGTATATTACTTTGCCCCTTTATAAGTCATCTAACAACGTTCGCACAGTACTGAATTTGACATGGTGAATTTTTTCGGATTTTGTGGAATGAAATAAATCTGACTCGGGTAGTATTGAAGTTTATGTTGCTTGGTAAAGGAAAAAAATCTTGTGGTGTTCGTTAGTGTCTGATGGTTCCCTCTGTCTTATCTTTATTCAAAACTTTTTATTCATCCACAAGCAAGGACGGTTTTTAAGTATGTATCTTATAAGGCCCATCCTCCCTAGGGGAGGGAGTACAATACCAACCCGCCGAAAAGTTCAGTATAGTTTAAACACGTTGCATAAAAATTTATAGAAGTGTTTCCACTTTCTATTAGCTTTCTCATTCAACCGGAAAATTTTTCAGCAATGTAGCCAGTGCTTCCACTTCTACTTATTTTGGTAGTAAATTACTTATTTTGGTAGTAAAATACTTATTTTGGGTCTATTCTACTTCCAAATATTAAATCTACTCATCTACTTACTTTCTACTTATTTTTGGAGGCTTAAGTTTTCGTGCCGGCCAACTGTTTTGGTTGTGATTCCGTTGAATTATAATCCTATAATGTCTTATGGAATGGAAGGGTGTAATTGTTTTTAGCAGCGGCATCTTTGTCGGGATTGGAATTTTTGTCGGGAGCTGCAAAAAGGAAATTATGAAATACCGTACCCAATTTTGATCCTGGTTGACGTATAAACAGCTAATTTATAGTAATTGATCCTGGTTGACCTATAAACAGCTAATTTATAATCATTGATCCTGTTTGACCCACAAATAGCTATGATATAATAGTTGATCCTGGTTGACCTGTATACATCTAATTTGCAAATATAAACGTCAGTTTAAATGAATGAAATTATCTAAAACCGTAGGTTTATCTACATATAGTCCATGCATTATCAGCCCAGTTTGCGAGTTTACTATCTACTGTCAGCAGCCGAAGAGCCATTGAGATTACGGAGCCCTCAACCTCTTCATTAGTCGATGAGGCAATAGCAAGGAGTGAAGAAAGTCTGCAGGAAGTACTGAGGAGGTGACATGAAGGACGACTAAGAAGAGTGGACCTCAGCATTGCTGTTTCCTATGTCTTAGAGCCGGATGGCGATCTCTCTGACCTGAATTTGGAGGATCCTGAAAACGACAATGGTCGTCTCTTTTGCGAATCAACTAACGACAAGCACGATAGTAGTCAGGATGACAGCAACAACGAATATGATCTACCACTCAGTCAAAGAGCAAAGTCTGCAAAATCCCTCTGCAATGAAGCTGAATTAGAGGTGGTTCCTAAATTTTCAGCCAAAAAGAGACAAATCTGGAAGAAAACCCTTGTGCCAGAGAATGACGTGGACTGGAAAGGGCAAATGCCAAGTCCCGACTCGTCTCTGGTCACTCCAATCGCATTCTTCCATAATTTATTCGACTCTGAAATTATAAGCATCCTTGTAGAAGACACGAATCGGTATGCTCTGCAGGAGAAAGGTTTGGAGCTGAAATATACTATCAAAGAAATGGAACAATTACTTGGAATCCTTTTGCTTATGGAAATCGTGAAACTCATCCATATGTCTATGTACTGGGAAAAGGCTACACGTTACCCTCCTGGGGCTAACACTATGGTACGCGACCTCTTCTAAAGAATAAGACAGTTCTTCCAAACGAATGATAGTTTCAAAGCAATCGAAAAGGGGAATCCTGGATGCTACCCCCTCTTCATGGTTTGACCCTTGTACAATAGGCTTCGAAAGAATATGCGAGAAGTTCCAAACGAGGAACGACAATCTATAGATGAACAAATGGTGCCGTTCAAGGGCCGGTTTGGGTTCAAGCAGTACATCAAAGACAAGCCACACAGTCGGGGGATAAAAGTATTTACAAGAGCCGGAGCCAGTGAAATAGTTTATAACTTTGAAATTTACGGTGGTAAAGGAACCACTGTCGGTTCAGACCTTGGTGTTGGTGCTGATGTGGTGCTCCGCCTAGTCGAATATCTCCCGAAAAACCAGAGCTTCAGAGTGTTCTTTGACAATTTTTACAGCAGTTTTCATCTAGTAGAAAAGCTGCGGGAAACGTCAATCCAGTCAGTAGGCACAGTCCGAATACACAGAATGCGGACTGTGAAACTTCCGCCCTTGGAAGCTGACAACAAGCTGAAAAGCTCCGGAAGAGGATCGTTTGCTTGGCGGGTTGAGCAACATTCTGGAATAGTCGTGACGAAATGGTACGACAATAAGCCGGTCCATCTTGTTTCTTCATATGTTGGGTCTGACCCACTTGACCAATGCTAACGGTGGGACAAAAGGGGAAGGCTCGAATCGATGTAGCCATACCTCTTGTCGTCAAAGAGTATAACAAGTTCATGGTTGGGGTGGACTTGAGCGACATGTTGATCGAGTTATATCATACTGAAATCAAGGGGAAGAAGTGGTACATTCGTCTTATCGCTCCTGACGCTGAGAAGCCCCTATTCCTTGTCCGCTTCCGTGCGGATATTGCCTACTGGCTGCTCAGAGGTGCAGTCATCCCTGCCACAAGGAAAGGTAAACCACCAAGCAAGTCTCCTGTTACTACCAGACCGCAAACGAAAACTATGAGTAACAACATCGCCATTTTCAGCGCTCGCTTTGACAACACGGCGCAATAATGTGTGAGGGTAGACGAAATACATAGATGCAAGTCTTATACAAATCACTCCCACGCGTTTGTCAAATGGCTGAAGTGTAAGGTGCACCTTTTTTTGGCCAAAGCCAAGAATTGTTTCATAGCATACCACTCAAGTGCTTAAGTAGACTGTTTCACTGCTTACCTGATGCGCTTTATAAGATCCATATTCCATGTGAAGTATGTAATTGAAATAAATTATTTTCCTCAGTTGCCCCTATGTCATGGACCCCTAGGAAACTAGTAAAAAGCAAAACCGAATTTTGTCTAGGCACAGTTTCATAATTCAGCCATCAAAGGATTAAAAGGACTCTCCCGGTATGACCTTCTATCGGCTGAAAGAAAAATAAAGCAAAATTGGGGATCACGGGCTTCAGAATAATTTTCTTTTAAGTACAGCTTGCATAAGATTGGGATTTTTTTTTACATGATAAAAAGTAACAGTATGGGGCGTTGTAGTTTAAAATAGAAATAATACCTCTTAAATCATATAATTTCTACCCTCCTCCCCTAATTAAAGTCTACTGGCGAATTTACACCCGTTTTGGGAACAGTGTGTTGGCTGTGAAAACAGGGGCAAGACCGTATCCAGGGGAAATGGGTTAAGAGGTTTGAACCCCTTCCCCCCGAAGTTATGCCGAACTCGTAAAACGTAACAAAATGCATATAAATAAATTTTTTGGTGTTATTAAAAGTGTTTATTGCTATCCCCCGCGAACAAAATCCTGAATGCGGTCTTGGACATGGGTATATGTAAATCCTTGGTAAAGACATTCTGATTTACATGATCATTGCTAATTAAATTCAAATGGAATAACTACATACTACTTTGTTCAGTGCAAAATTAAAATTAATTCGGAAAACTTCATCTAATAGTAACAATGAAAACAGCTACTGCTTGATGCTACTTTTCCCAATTCTTGTATAAACCTGCTCCATTTCATGGAAATATTTAAATTGCCACAAAATACAAAAATTGAAGCAGAAATCTTTGACTGATGGGGGCTATACTCCTTCACGTCTATGGATTCTGCCTATAGGAAAAGTTTTTTTTTCTTAATTGTTTATACGCATACTATGAACATGAATGAAAGTAATCACAGTAGACGTCATGAGTATCCGGGCAGTCTCGCCGCGGGTATTTCTTCTGAAGAATCTTGATTATTAGTCCTTAGTCAGTTTCAATAATTGTGATGATAGTTTAAGACATAGTTAAGAAAATACAAATAGTGCAAATTGTTTGTTGACTATTGGATTGTTTATCATCAGGTGTGATTATATATTCCCAATAGGAATAAGAAAACTTAGGCTATGTACTTGCAAATCGCCAATTAGGTTTTAAGACATTTTAGTTCTACCTCGTTTTTTGTTAATAACTCTAATTTGTTCGTAGAAACAAAATGAAAGGTTTTTTTGGAAAAGGCTACTAGTTCGTAAGCAGAATTTTTACAGGAAGAAAAATAGGTAAATATTTACCAAATCATATTATTGAGTTACGACTAAAGTGAATATACCACTCGATGCCTTTTTTATGCTCTTTACGAATATAATAATCATTTTTGTTGGAAATGAATTTTAGCCCCCACCCATATATATACTAATTCAGGGTATATATTTGCACATTAGGGGGGTGGAGGGAAATTTTAAACTTACCTCTCATTTACATTAGAAATAAAATTACACCCACTCTCCTAATGTGCAAATATATACCCTGAATTGGTATATATAAGGGATGGGGGCTAAAATTAATTTCCGACCAAAATTATTACTATATTCGTAAAGGGCATAAAAAAGGCATCAAGTGGTAGGCTATATTCACTTTAGTCATAACTCAATAATATGATTTGGTAAATATTTATTGAAAAGCAAAACTTGTTTTACTTCTGAAGTAGTTGACACACTGATTACGCCGATTCTGTTCTAGCGATGACTGATTTATGTTTAAGGTTGGGCAGAAATTTGATCACCATTTAATGCTCTTCTCAAATCTGGTAATCGCTGCCGTCGCAATTGTGTCCGAGCCAATACCCCTCCTAATGGTGGCTAGACCTAGCCCTTGACTTATTTCTCATCAAAACTTGATTTATAATGCCAAATAGAGCCAATTAAAAAAAAAATGTATAAAATCAGCAAACTTTTGTGTATAGCCTAGGACTATACCTGATCTCATTAGGAAGGACTGGGACTTAATTGTGACGACAGCGATTGTTATAATTGGAAAGAGCACTGAAGGGAGGATCTAATAGTATACTAATTTTTGGTACTCTTCTGAAATACAGGACACATGCGAGAAGTGAAGTTTCGTTAATGCTAATGAAATAAAGCAAAACAGGATGAAAATATAATAGTTTATGAAAAAATTGAGCTATATATTTGCACATTGGGGGGGGGGGGGTAAAGCATAGCATATATTAAATACGTAAGCTAATGTAACCTAACCTAGCTACCTTTTAGTCCCCCTTAACCCCCAAAAACTAAAGCTTAAATCTTTATCACGGACAGAGCAATATCTCACTATGCAGCGGAAACCTGTTTATCAATCCGGGCTTGGAGATTTCAATGCGGTATTTCTTTCGTGTCCTGTATTTCAGAAGAGTACCTAATTTTCCCCCCATATAATTTCCGTATAATAAAACCCTAAACCACTTTTCATATAAATTTTGCTTGAATTTGTTACTGATAGTATAAATAATTAATGATTGTTACTGACGTCCTGTATAATTCAATTCTGTGGAGTTATTTACAAGTTTTGTGGTATTACATCTTTTTCTAATGACCTGTTCAAATAGTAACGAATGAATTGTTTTATTTGTATAGATTCGCACAAGCTGGGAAAAAAAAAAAAAAGTCTAATTAAAAAAAGGGAAAAAGGCAAAAATAAAGATTTCATGTGGCGTTTTAACGTTACGGATATGTATCAACAATCGTAAGACTATTATGACATCAGAAAATCCCTTTGATATGAATGTGTTTATTTTTTTAAGTATTTGATTTTCGAATTTTGCAAATCTAGTGGAATTCAAAATCTAGTGGAAAAACTGATGAATCTCCCTTTAGTTTTCTGTTATCAGGAAAAATAATATCAACAAAAGTGTGTTTGTCTGTGGAAAGATGTTAGTTGGTAGAAAGTATTAGCTTTTTTTCAACTGCAAATAGTTTGAAATAGCGTAAAGGAAGATTCAAAATGAAGCACAATAATACCCTGTAGTAAGTATTTGTAGCAATGGTATATAAACGAAAAATGAAACAAAACACTCAAGTTGTTTAAATCTTTTTTTTCTCGAGGCGAAGCTGAGCTTTGAATCCGTGGTCCCGCTATTAAAAATAAAATATCTAGTAATACCTATTGACACAGATGGTCATTACTACATTTTTAAAATAAAAATTTGCGAGATATCATCTCATTATTCTTTGGGGAGGGGACTTTAGTATACCGACTTCAGCATAAGCATGTGCGAAGGTAGGCTGTATTGAGTCCTGTTCTTAGTTCAATCCTTTTGAATTTTAAAGAGGCATGACTTCTTGGCAGTCACTTATGAATTCATTTGTTCCTTTTGGGAACGGAGAGGGAGAGGGCAACAATTTGAAAAAAATGCGATAATTTGCAAATTATATGGAAAGTACAAGACATTTTTGGAAAACCCGTGAAAATCTCTTTGTGTAGGGGGGAGAGGGTAGAGCCAGTGCCCGAAAGCTATCATCCGAATGATGTTCCTGCAACCATTGTCAAGTAACGTCTTGCGAAATTGTGTAAATTTGACGAATCTTACTTTTGCGTACCTTGTACTAAGATAATGACAAAACTTTCCCCATTTTTAAGAGAAAAAAATATACTTGACCTGCTTCTACTTTTCCATGGTCGGCTGATCATCTTGTTACTAAATCAATTGTCAATCACAACCGCATTACAATGAAGTTACTATGCCAGTTAACGGACTCATTATGCTGTGGTCTTCTTGAGAATATCGTGGTTTTCTCTTCCACTTTTACCTATTTCGAATACCGAATGACAAAATTCAAATCTATATAAAGTAAACGATATTGGTTTCAATTAGCTTAAACAACACGATAATATTTAATTGAATTAGGGTTATTTCTTTGAAGCAGGGTTTGCTGTATAAAAACAATTTCTGTTAATATGGGAGAAGCAGCAGTAACTGTCGTCGTAGGCATCCACTATGGAAGACTGACCTTAGAACTTATTCTCCCACTCTGGGATGAGACCTCGTCGCCTGAAAGCGGTTTTGCCAAATCTCTTCTTCCAAAAACACAAGAAAAATGAGTTTGAAAATGTTGACATTTGTGTCTCAGAATCTGCTGTAGCCAGAACGTTGATTTTTGTTTTAAAACTAAGAAGAAAAATCGCTTATATCGCCATGCTTATTTTTATTGGCCTAAGGTGAGCCGTTCCTGATGTAAAACGGAATGAATATCAGTTTCGGCAAAACCGCCTAAAAATTCCGGAATATAGGAATTGGCTCAACATTAATTAGAAAGGCGACTTTAGGCAAAACGTATTTCATCTGATAGACAAATTTTAGTTTCGACAATTAACTGAGATTTTTACAATGAAATGTAACAAAAGGTGAGTGGGAGGTCTCACTTGGAAGCTCCTTGGAATTTCAGGTTTTAACCTTAGGGGGCTGCTTCGGGTGCATGCTGTGATTTCAGCTGAAGTACTAGGTACCTCAGCTCTTTTACAACTTCTAATAAGGCTTTTCGCATATGCCACATCTACTGCTGGCGTGAAACGGTAAAGCGATTCTACGTCTTTTATTTTTGCTGTTGGCATCTCGACTATTGTGCTAAAAGGTACAGGAGGCAGTAACCTTTTCACAACACACTGCTGACCCACTGGGCAACTGCCTCCTTGGGCTAGCCTCGGTGCAATCAGCGCTGCAGAAGGAGTAGTATCCGTCAACGAAGTTTTATAGAACTCCCTTTTGCATAGTCCTTGCTTAAACTGTAGTAATTTCACATTTGAAAATGAAACTAAGCAATACTTATAGCACTTGGACGTTTGGCGTAATAAAAAAAAACTTCTGTTTGGTCATTTGAATAATGAAAAACGGGTCAGGAGGCCGAAGAATCAAAAGCTTTTTTTGTCAAGTCTAGTAGCGAAAAGACTTCCTTGTGCTTCAAAGACCTCTCAATGACGCATTGAAAAGCATCGACCTTTTGGATCGTGGAGTGGCCTGACTCAGAATGCTTCATTGTTATACTCTGGACATGTGAATGCTTCTTCAAGATTTCTTTCATCGTGTAGCTCATTATTTGATTACGATTTTGAGGCACACATGAATCTGACCACGCAATCAACTTTCTGACCATGTCGTTCTGCAACTTTCTGCAAAATGGACCATGCTATAATCCCCTATACGATTCGGTAAAACAGAACTGTAAAACAAAGACAGTTAGGGACGCCTTACAGCAATGTCAAGTACACCATTCAAAAGAGAGTATTTTTTATACAATATAACGTTCGTAACGCAGTTTCGACAAAAATTATTATTTTTGGCAAAACTGCTTTCTGGCAACCCTTGTCTGAAAGGCTCTTTTATCACGTTCCTACGTCCTAAAGAGTGTGTTTTTTGGTCTTCCTCTGTGATGGGTGCCTTCTGGTTCCCAGTGGAGGAGCATTTTTGGAAGTCTGTGACGTGGAACCTGGAGGATATGTCCAATGTATCGCCACTTTTGTTGTTTCACAACAGAGGTGATGTCTGGTTAGCCATTGTGGGTGTTCATTTCGTGGCTGGTGACATGATATCTCCAGCTTATCATAAGGATCCGGCGAAGACAATGTGGGAAACAAGCATCCCAAAAGGGGAAACTTCGGTTTAATCCATAGTATATTAGTGATAGAGAAGTATGAATATTTGGAATAGTCTTTCGGGTCTTACTTTTTTTGGAAGGTTACTTTTTGCCAAATTGTCTGCTTAAATAACACTATATTTATTTGGAGAAAAATTTCTTTATGATTGGAATCGATTACGAGCTAATAAGTGAGGGATAATTTTTGAATATCCTTATGTTTCGGCTTTTGTTAACTTAGTAATTGATAAATATGAACCAGTATAAACTGATGTTAAAATAACTGTTTTAAGCCATAATTGTTTCAAGTTTTCACTAAAACTTGAGAAACAAAATCAAACGTATTTGGTATAGTGAAGTTGAAACCATAAAAAATATAGTTAAAATACTATTCAATTCTGTTTAGCCTATTCTTATGAATGGTAATTACTGCGGTTTCCTTTTTCTTGCATCGTCTGTTTTTAAATTTAAACCCTATTTTTCATTAATAGTTTTTACGTCATGAAATTTTGGCCAAATCCGTGCGCAGGTTCCACAAGTCATGCTGCTCGTATATTCCCCCAGGAAATGGTTTTGAATCTATTAAGTTCTTTCATAAGCTTCCCAAATTATTATTTATTTTTGTTAATAAAGGTTAAGGTTCTTTTGAAGTAATTTTAGCGTTAAAATAGCAGCTTCCCATTTATATAAAAATGTAAGCTTTGAATTTAGCGGTAAGCTTTTTTTTATTCATGTACTATGAGAAGGAAATGGCTTGTAAAAATTGTTTTCTGGAAAAATATTCGCAGAACTAAGATGATCATAGACATTGAAAATAGAAAACTAGATAATACTAGAACACTAGATTCATAGTCCACAGGCGTGGACTATGAAATTAAAAACACGAGTGCCGGAGAAGTTATAGTAGTCTGACCTAAATAAAACAGTTAAAAACATTAGTGACACAAGCAATATATTGGTAAAGAGTAAAATTTTAAAACATGGACAGCAGTAGGACTTACCGTAAAACGTTTAATAATATTCTTCAGCCTGTCTCCTTTCATCAGTTTCCAATGTCCTTTGAGGAGAGAGGCATCTGAAGCTTAAAATAAGTGTGTTCATTATATTACACCTCAGTATATTAGTTGTAGCGCTACTCCAATGTGGGTGGACGGTGGGCACCTGTCCCCTTTTACCCAAGGAGGTACTAGGCAATTCTAATTATGATATAATAAAAAATGGGGGGGGATTGTTGTGCGCAGTCATGCTTTGGCTCTCACAAATCTAATTTTTTTTTTTGTAAGGTTAGATCTTTTTTTATTCCAGTGTTTTTAGTATTTCAGAGATGGGCTTTCCCGGTCAACTGCTATTGTGGATTTTCTTTAGGGTCAAATTATGGACCTACTGAATATGGGCATTCTAGGGCTTAGAATATATTGACCCTTTCCCCCAAAATTTTACTTGGGAGGGGGGGGGGGGAGGTGGTTCTTTTATCAATTTCAGTTGTTATCTCCCCTCCAATGTCGGTGGGTGTAAATACCGTGATTTTCGTTATTAGACCTGTGGTTTCTTACAGTAAACATTACTAGAAGACCTAATCGTGACTTGAAAAGTCAACATGCAGTATTTCGAAAAACGTACTAGGACACAAGCAAAGTACTATTGCAAAAAAAAAAGGCTAAAGCCAAAAACGGACGATGCAGAAAAAAAACGCAATAACTACCATGTATATGAGTAAGCAAAACTGATTTGTATTTTATCAATTATATTTTTTATGGTTTCAGCAACAATGCACTTAATATCCTTGATTTCTATTAATCAATTTGTTTTCAAAACATAGTCACGTCAGTGCTACTTTATCTGAAAGCTGTATATCAGTTTTAGATTATCCTGCTCGTATTTATAAAATGTTAAGTTGACAAAGGTCAAAAGTATAAAAAAGCTTGGGAAGTGAACCATCTATTCGCTCCTAGCGGATAGTGAAACCATAAATACATTGTTAGACCACACTGGCTATACATGACAAAATTTGTCAGTGAAACTGTAGCTAATAATTATTAAATTCGTTTGTGTCAAGCTGTCTTTTTTGAAGTTTTTCGGCGTTGGCGTCTATTTAATTCTATAATCCAAAATGAGTGATTAACGACATCTCATAATCATGCCCGATCACAAATAATTTTTTGTTAGGTTTCACCACAGTTTATATAATTAGTATATCTGTATAAACAGTATATCTATCTGTATATATATCTGTATAAACAGTATATCTATAAACAGTGGGTTTCACCACTCTAACCTTAAGTATATTGAAGTTATTCCAGCGTTATTGGTTACTCTCCTTTAATGTTGTATGTTTCTTTTTTAATAAAAAAAATAGATGAAAAAAGAGGTCGAAACGACAGAGAAAGGAACCGTAGTCTCTCTAAAGTTTGATTATGCGTAGTAGCTTTTTCGCAATTATAGTGTAAAATCGGTACTAAGATCTCGTCGATTCCAACCATATTCTTTCTCTCTTTAAATTTCTTCACACCCACCTTTAATATATTAAACCTATTTCAAGACTAAAAATTAGTTTCCTCCAATTACTGACTATCTTTTCAATAGCACAGGTCGGTTAAACAAAAAAGCCACTGATACTAATGATAGTGTTATTAGTAGTATATTGTTCTTTTTTTTGTAATTATTGCTATTTGCATATGATTCGCATTCTTGTAGCTAAGACAAGGCATTCACGACAAATAGGAGAAAAAAAAAGCTATACATACCAACTGATTCAACGTAAAAAGGAGGTTCTTTGATGTATTAAATAAAAAAAACTAGTTTTTCAACTGAAAGTAAGGAGCAATGTTAAAAATTAAAACGAACAGAAATTATTGTGTATACGAGGGGTTTTGCCCCCTCCTCAATGCCTCGGTCTTAACGCTAAAGTTTTGGGGTATTTAAAAAAAAGTTACTTATTGTTCTAATTAAACGACCTTTGTGTTTCAGGTGTCGTTTTTAAAGAATTGGGACGCAATTTAAGCTTTAGCGTAAAGAGCGAGGTGTTGAGGAGGGGGCAACCCCCTTCGTATACGTAATAATTTCAGTTCGTTTTAAGCTTTAACATTGCTAATTACTTTCGGTTGAAAAAAAAACTTGTTTTTTTTTTAATTTAATTTCTGCTCGTTTTTCAAATAATGTCAGGAAATCTGGCTCTACCTCCACGGAAAAATCCCTTCCCACGGAAATATCCTTTGAAAAATTTGATCCTGATGAAAATTTACCCCAGACAAATACCCTTAATAACTCCACGCGTAACATTGAGTCAGTAAAGAGAAAGCAAGACACATAAAAAAATTTGTACAGGAATTCTGGCGAATTCCCCCAGTATACAATTTCCCCTGAAAAGGTCACCCCCTGGAAAATTCTCCCTGTGCAAATTCCCCCCCCCTTCAAAAATTCGTCCTCCCCTTTCCACCCGAAAAACGTATGGATACTTCCCAATAAAAAATAGTAGCCTATATGTAAACATTGGGCAAATTTATAACTTATAGACCTTTCCCCAGGGGATCTGGGGGGGGGGAGTCTTGTTATCTCCAAAGACATAGTTATTAGGCCTTTGAACTATGCTGAATAAAAAAAATCTCAGAATTTTGATCGGAACATTTTGGGAAAAAGTGGCATGGGAGGGGGTCTAGTTGCCCTCCAATTCTTTGGTCACAAAGAGCACTAGAACTTTTAATTTCTGTTAGAACGAGCCCTCTCCCAATGTTCAAGGCCCACTGGGTCGATACGATCACCCCTGGGGAAAACAAACAAACAAAAAAAAGAAACAAATAAACACTCATCCGTGATTTTTTCTTCTCCACATTTTTAAAGATAGGCACTTGAAACCTCTACAGTAGGGTTCTCTGATACGCTGAATCTGGTGGTGTTATTTTCATTAAGATTCTATGAATTTTAGGCCGTTTCCCCCCTTTTTCGAAAATAAAGCAAATTTGCTTTGGCTCTTAACCTTTGATGCTTAAGACTAAACTTAATAAAACTTGTATACTTAAAATCAGCATGAAAATCTAATTCTTTTGATATATCTATTAGTATAAAAATTACGTTTTTTAGAGTTTTGGTTACTATTTAGCCGGGTCACTCCTTACTTACAGTTCGTTACCACGAACCGCTTGATAAATTGTCATAAAATTTTGATTAATTATAAATATATATATTGCATAGAAAATTCTATACAGTCTTGGGTTTTTCATTGAAATTTTACCGACATTATGTTTCTAGTAATATCAGATCTTTCGATTTACTCCCCAATTAAAGTTTTGGTGTCAAATACCGGACAACCTGTTAAAAATGCAACTTTCCTGAAATTCTAAATTTTTTTAGAAGTCTCTACCGAGTTTTGAAATTGATGCTCTTTTAGTGACTTGCTAAAAATCATTCTATCCACCTGTCTCGACGCGTAAACCTGTGGAAAAAAAAAACCAATAAAAAACGGAGGACACTCGAAATTGCGTTTTCATGTGAAAAAGTAGTTTTCTTAATTCAGGGTAAACATCGCTGTATGAAGTACACTCATATGATGTGAATACATTCAAATAAAGATGCAACTTTCGGGGATCCTGTAACTATATTTTTTTTTTTAGATAATCGTAAAGGGGCGTATAAACTGCCTTTGCCAAGTCGGCCATCATCCTTTTTTGAAATTAGCTCATATATTCCTTTGTAACTAAATAAGAGGAAGCTTGAAAATGTAATCGTATTCAAATATGGATACGATTTGTCATAGATAGCTGAAGTTGCTGACTTAGCTAAGAGTAAAAGCGCCCACACAAGATTCTTGGACGTTCAGGCTTGTCTTTACTCTTTTTCTCTATGTCAGAAGAATATACGGGTTGTCCAATGTATAAAATTAAGGTCAGACTTGAAACTTGTTTGAATAATTGCATTTTTTTTCTGTAATGATATGACTTGCGATTGTTTGGGAATAGTTCTCTCTTAGTTCGTTGTCACGCATATCATACTTCATTGGAGTTGGCGACTCAAAGGCATTGAAGTAAGTTGGCAGTAAATATGCTGTGCATCAATAAGAAAGGAAATTTTGAAATGGATATCTATGCATGTCTCTTGTTCTCAAAGTGGGCACTACTACCCCTGAGTCATTTTTTCCATCAATGCCCTATTTGTCGTGAGTTAAGATCCATATCACACAAGGAACATTCTTTGGCTTTTTATCCGCTCAGTTCACAAATCCAAATTCTCTAGAAGTTTGGGGAAAATTTCTAGACTTTCAAGCTTTTGAGAAGTTAAGGACAGTTAGTAGTTATTGTCATAACATGCGCATCTAATGCTTTTGTTTCAAAAATTGATTTCATTTCCGTCAATTTTCTATATCTAAAACCATTTGTGTACTGAAATTCATCAGCAAACTACATGTATATCATCCCTTTCTTTCACGCCACAATGCGGGATTCAAACACATAGGGTTTTATTCCAGGGAGGTAGAGCACAACCTAGACAGTTTTAATGCAAATATAGAAACAGGTGCGAAAATAGTGAGATTTTCGGTGGACACTGCATCTAAGCCCCTCCCCCTCTTCGTACGTGCCTGAGCCTAGAGATTTATCACTAACGAGAGGAAATGATTTTAGCTTACAGGAGGTAGCCTAGAGGTAGCTTACAGGAAATAAAGACTTTCCTGGAAAATTGTTAAGACATAAATAAGAAGATTGTATTTTTTTGAAAGGTTGGTAATTAGTATGAAATATTAGAAAAAAGAACAGCTTTGCGCTCCCATAATTTTCCAATTGCTTACATAAAGAATTCCCACAAAAATAGATTTACCCGCAATCCAGCCAGCGGTAGTAGAGGACTATTCCGAAAATGGTAGTAACATTATGCTACTCCTAAAATGGTTTTGCAAGAAAAATAGTAAAGAAATAAATGCGGAAAGTATGCAAAAATATTTTTTGGGAAATTTTGGTAATTATTATGAAAGCATAAGAAAAAGGGTTTTGCGTCACCGTAGTTTCTCAATTGCTCATGTAAAAAATTACCCCAAAAAATAGATTTACCCACAATCCAACCACTGGTACTATAGGACCAGCTCTTAAAATGGGGATTTACAAGCAAAGTCGAAAAATAGTAAAGAAACAAATGGAAAGCTTGCAAGTTTTTTTTTGCCATTATAATGAAAGAATAAAAAAAATAGTTTTGCGTAACCGTAATTTTCCAATTGCCTGCATAAAGCATTTAACTCAAGAAATAGATTTACCAGCAAACCAACCAGTTGTACTAGAGGTCTACTCCTGAAATGGTAGGTAGTAAGATAGTGCTACTCCTAAAATGGTTTTTACATACGAACCTCGTGGAGCTTGTATTTCTCAAACAGTTCGTGGTAACGAACTTTAATAAGAAGCGACCCGGCTCAATAATAACCGAAACTCTAAAAAATAAACTCTAAAAAAGAGGGGGGAAAAAAATCAGAATTTTGATACCAATAGATACTTGAAAAGAATTGGATTTTTATGCTGATTTCAAACGTATAAGTTTCATCAAGTTTAGTCTTACCTGTCAAAAGTTACGAGCCTGCGAATGTTTACTTTATTTTCGAAAAAAGGGGGAAACATCCCCTAAAAGTCATAGAACCTTAATGAAAGTCACACCATCAGATTCAGTGTATCATAGAACCCCACTGCATAGGTTTCAACCTCCTATCTGCAAAAAAGTGGAATTTTGTATTTTTTGCCTGATGAAAGATAACGGATGCATGTTTTCTTCTTTTTTTTATAGTTTTTTTCTTCAGAGTTGATCTTATCGAACCAATGGTTTTAGAATATTACGAGAGGGCTCATTCGAAAAAAAAAGTTCTAGTGCCCTTTTTAAGTGACCCAAAAAATGGAGGACAACTAGGCCCCCTCCCACGCTCTTTTTTCCCAAAGTCACCCTATCAAAAATTTGAGATAGCCATTTTGTTCAGTATGGAAAAAAAAATCTAATAACTATGTCTTTGAGGATGATTTAATCCTCCGCAGTCTCCGGGGGAAGGGCTGCAAGTTATGAGCCTCGCCCATTGTTCGCATATAATATTGGTTGTTGGGAAGTATACTGCCGCTTTGAGGTGGGATTTTTTCTGGTGAGCAGGTCGGGGGGAGATGGTTACGTGGCAGGATTTTTC
The DNA here is from genome assembly GCF_049724085.1 of Artemia sp. Qi Xiang Cuo. Lineage (NCBI taxonomy): Eukaryota > Metazoa > Arthropoda > Branchiopoda > Anostraca > Artemiidae > Artemia > Artemia sp. Qi Xiang Cuo. The sequence goes on from NC_142797.1 coordinate 31,823,797, forward strand.
TATGGAGGAATTTTTCATGGGGAAGGGAATTTTCCATGAAAGGGGGCGCCGGATTTTCCAGCATTATTTAAAAAACGATCAGAAATAAAATAAGAAAAAAACAAGTTTTTTCAACTGAAAGTAAGGAGCAACATTAAAACTTCAAACGAACAGAAAATATTACGTATATGAGGGTGGTTTCCTCTCCTCAATCTCTTACGCTAAAGATTTTTTTTTTACTTTTAAAAGAGGTTATTATTCTATGAAAATAGCATTTGTCATTCAGGACTCATTCTTAAATAACTGGAACAAAAATCAAACTTTGGTTGTTATAAGTTTATTATTAGTTACAAAAAATAAAATTTAAAATCTGCATTAATTCAAAAACTTTCAGAAGTTAAAAAAACAAATTTTTTTTAACTGAAAATAAGTAGCGACATTAAAACTTAAAACGAACAGAAATTATTCGGTATATGAAAGGGGCTGTCCCCTCCTCAACGCCCCGCTCTTTACGCTAAAGTTTTTTATTTTTTTAAAAAGTAGATTTGTAAGAAATAGTCAAACTTTAGCGTAAAGAGTGGGGCGTTGAGGAGGGGACATCCCCTTTCATATATGGAATAATTTCGTTTATTTTTAAGTTTTGATGGCGCTCCTTACTTTCAGTTAAAAAACTTCTTATTTTTTTATTTAATTGAAAAAAAACGAAGAAAAATTAAAATCAGTATGAAAAATAACCGCGTAATACATTAAAGGTGAATAATAATAGTAAAAGAACATCAATTGGCTAAAAAAATATATTTGTAAACATCAATAAAGTAAAAAAAAAATATATACGTATCAAATCATAAATACTGAAAGGGGAAAAGAAACCATTTCCCAAATTGGCCGGCATATGAATTCGCCAACCAATTCTATTTTTGAAGATGGGGTAAAACTGTTTCTCTGTCTTTCCGTTTGTGAAGACAGAGAATTCAATAACATGATTTCTTTGATTTTTTTCTATGGGTAAAAGATGAAACTGGTCAAATACATTTAGGAAACAACTATGTATTTTGTTGACCAAGTATCAAAGTGATATTAATTGTAATGACTGGAAATTATAAGTAGTACTGAATTAATAATCCTTTTCCATAATTTCTACAAAGAGAAAAAAGTTCAGTAATTGTAATTAGCGTGGGAGCACTAAATTCGGCAGTTCAAAGGTATCGATGTGTTAATTGGTTTTGTTTCTTAAAAAACGAAATTAAAAACATATTCTTTCGAGCATTCGCATGCTGATTAAAAAATAAAAGATCATAATTCACATTTAATTAACGAGTATTGTTGTATTTATGGCACATATCTTCTTGTTAATCCTCTTTTCTTAATTAAATCAAGAAAAGCGACTAGTGGCAAAATGCGTATAGGATTTTTGTAAAAAACAATGAGAGGCGTAAAGATTACTTAAAGTTGCTGAATTATATACAAGCATGACATTGTAAATGCATTATTTTTGTGTGCCATTGACTAACCTTAGAAACCCAGTGTTAGCGTCAGTCAATGTAGGCATATTTCTGAAATTTGACTTTTATAACATGCTTATGATGAGAATAATTCGGCTACCCTAAGCATAATTCACCTTCTAAAAAATGTTCAATAGTGCTTCTCAGACCCATGAAACCGATTTTGTTTGAGTAGCATTGTCCACCGACAGTAATATAATAAGTTATATTTCCATGTCAAATCTTGTTTTTGCTCACCATGAGGTATGAACCAGGGACGTGCCAATAGTAGTATCTACGATTGGTGGAATATTATGGAATTTTAAAATATATAAACTAAATATGGAATGAATTAGTTGCATCTATATTTTCCATAATCAGAAATTTGCATATACACATATACTATGTCTGAATATAGACAATTATTTCTGCCATCTATATGATCTTTATTTTAGACAGCACTCATGGTACATCCCTGGTATGAATGCTCGGTCAATATTTCTAAGTACATGTTGAGGATTTTATAGTAAATATTGGGTTGGCTGATACTTTTATCGGGGTAGCTATTTGATAGATTTTCCAAACTAGTTAAGCTTTAAACAACCTAAGGCCACCTATTAAGTATTTGCAAGTACATAGCATTTATTGTTTTCGACAGCATGAGAATGAAGCTGATTTTAACATTGACTACTGTCTGCAGTGTTAGTGCTGGATTTATTGATCGTTTAAATGGACTCTATGCAAGATGGAACCCGAGCAGTAATCAAGGGTTTTTCGTGAGCAATGATAGACAAAATTATGTTACTGCTGAACAGTTGTTACCTGATGCCTTGCTTCACCAACAAATTCTTGGTCCTCAATTAGCTGCTGCTGGGTACTCTGGTGCTCAAATTGTTGCAGGTCCCATCGCAGTTCCATTGAAAAATCTTCCTCGGCCACCTGGTGTCGCCCCTTCTTCATTTCCTTCTAGGCCTGCCTATCAACAAAGGCCTACTGTACAGGCTTCCCCTTCCTATCAACAGTCTTATCCACATAATTCAGCCGGCTCCTTTCCCTCTCATCAGCAGTATGCAAGCTATAGAAGTCAACAAAAGCCTTCTCTTAGATACCAACCTCTGCAGCCGAGCCAAGGAAGTCAGCAAGTCTTGTCAATCCAGCAAGGAGCAGCTCACAATTACGGACAACAGCAAACATACCAGGCACAGTCTCCAGCTCAGTTTCAAACATCAGCTGCTTTGCACAATTCGCAAGCAGCACATGCGAAATTGCCAAATAATGTGCCTGTTACAGGAACAAGCTCTTTAACCAATACACCAGAGTATCAACAAACTCCACCTGTTCAGTTTCAATCTAATTTCCCTACTACCTATTCTTTGCAAAAGCAAAGCTATCAATCACAAGCTACTCCTCAAAATGTAAACGTTTATCGTGGTCCTCCTGCTCAACCTGTACAGCAAGCAGAAGTGTCGTCTTACCACTCTCAGCAAACAAGTCATTCCATTCCCAGCTATTCTTACCAACAATTGCCTAAAGCTTATCAAGTTGCGCAGCAACAGCAACATGAGCAGCCTAAACAACCAGTTTACCAACATGTTCAAAAAGTGAAAAACAATAATTTCAATTCAGATTATTATCATTCTAAACCTGCTCCTCAAACTGTTGCTTCACAGAATCCGGTCTATCATCCTGGTCAAGTTTTTAATATTGAACATCCAGTAAGACAGTATAGCCCAACTGAAGCGCCACATAAGGTACAGTACAGTGAATGGACCCCTATTCCAAAAGGCCCTGTTGAAACACAGACATCTGCCCCTAGTGCTAGTGATAATATCGCACTGACGGATGGAATATCTGACGCAGATTTACAGAACTTAAACTTCAATGATGTTTTTAGTGGACTTGTCCCAGATATTCCTGAAATTCCGTCCAACGTCGATCTTGCTGCATTTAGTAGTCAATCTGATGGAGGTCAATACAGCCCATCTACTCTGAGCCAACTCAATAGAAATGTTGCTGATTTCTCTTCTGAATCAAAAAGAGAAACAATTCCAAATAAAGTGTCAAAAAGTAAAAGTGAAAAAGTGACTGACAGAAAAAGGGATATTTTTATCCTAGAGAAAGGTGATCTACCAGCTCAAGGACGGTCGTCTGCAGGTCCAATGGTTTCATCTCAAGAAAGTGTAAACCCTAGGCTCATTTCAAAAAGAGAAAAAGTGAAAAAGTTGAGATCCTCTTCCAAAAGTGATTCGAAGATCAAAAGAAAGAAAAGTACAACTACAACCCCGTCTCCTAGTTCTTCAGCAGACACAAGCAGTAGTGGGGATTCTATTGTGACGGTGGCGTGGAAAAGAGACAAGCCTCACGCTGTTCCCAGAATCGGCGAAGGAGCTGGTCGTTTTGTAGGGAAAGTTCTGGAAGACGTGGATGTTGTGCGTGGAAAGCCTGCTGGTAAAATAAACGATGACATTTTTCTGTCAAATGTAGGATATTCAATTAAATTCACATCCAGATAATATATTGAGATGAACTTGGATTACTAGAAAATAGCATTGGTTTAATTCGTGTTACCGAGGAATGCTAATTTAGCCCCACACACTAGACTCGGCGCATTTGACTCCTAACGTCTTCTTTTTTTCCAAAACTAATGATAAATAGTTTTCATAAAATGAACAGAGGCCCTTTTAAACCAAAGGCCATGTCTATATTGGGTACTCTCACTTGATGAAAAAAAACAATCTGTATAACAGTGATCGTGAGTCTTACCATATTTGTGACTTATTTAATTTTACTAATTTATTGTGAGTATTTAATTTCATTAGTGCATATTTCATCACATGCTGGTCTCAGTGATTATTATAGTTGTATATTTCGTTTTTAAAGTCTTGACCAGTACTTTGTAGAATAAAGCAAATTTTTACAAATTTTTTCACTTGATTTTTATTTTAACAAGCATTTCAAAATGGAAAAAGTAAAGAAGATGAGGGATTCAAAAGAGAAGGTTATATAGGAATTCAAATCGGTACTTGTGCATTATATCCTACGCAGCGCTATAAACTGTACAAGGAAATTCTACAGGAAACCAGTCAAACGGGTATTTGCAGTGGATAATTGGATCGCAAAGCATGATATCTTATTGCGTTTACAATATTTAAACTGTTTTTTTTGGGGGGTTTAGGGGGGGGGGGGAGAAAGGTACTTAGGTTAGGCTACGTATTTAATATATGCTATGATCCCCCCCCCCCTAATGTGCAAATAAATAGCCCAAATTTGTTCCTAAACTATTATATTTTCATCCTATTTTATTTTATTTCATTTAGCATTAACCAAACTTGACTTCTTTCGTGTGTAGGATATAATGCACAAGTGCCTTCAAATCTTTTAAGATTTTTTTTGGTTCAATTAGTTACAAGCGCATTTATGGTGACTGGATGTATAATGGCAAATGAAAAAAGAAACAAACGATTGTCAAATTAAACCTTTTGACCCAATAAGGTATGAAAATAATCGAGCATACATTTTTAAGTTATTGAAAATACTGAAGTACTACAAGAAGGCATCTCAATTATAATAGCATCCAATATTGTCAAAGTAATCTTTGGCTATGTTTTAACTGGAAAAGCAAACGAAAAGAAGATAGGTTTTAATGAATGATCATAGGCAGCGCGCTAGCGACAGTAAAAAGCGATCAATATAAAGAAGCGTACAGTTGCAGTGAAGGAATGCAGTGATGGAGACCCAAAAAGCGGGTAATTGCTATCTAAATTGATTGCAAAGCGTTGTTTCTTATTGAATTTACAATATTTAAACTGTTGTTTTTTTGGGGTTTAGGGTGGGGGGAAGGTGCCTTGACAAGTTTACTCGTTCAATTTGTGCTATGCCTTTCTTCCGCTCCCCTTAATGTGTAAATAAGTAGACTCAATTTGTTTCTAGACTATTATGTATTCAACATGTTTTATTTTGTGTGATTAGCATTAACCAAACTTAACATCTGTCGTGTGTACCATTAAGCGCAACAGTACCTAAAGAAGTATAATTATCTAAGGAATAAATGGAATATAAGCAAAACTTGTCATTTCCCCCCTATTTGACATTGTTAAAAGGTGGTGTAAAATGGGTCGTAGTTTTTCAAGAGCTGTTCAGTAAAATTTTCTTCGAATTAAGTGCAAGATATCATACCCCTGAACTGAGAAAAATCGAGCTGATTAATCCGCTTCGTTCGCAGAGTAAATGCCGACTGAGTAAATATGAAGTGACTGAGTAAATATCGATCTCGCCATATCCAATGTTACTATGAGAATTTTTTGTCAAAGAGACCCCCCTCCCTTTTAAACTAAAAAGGCTGAGTCCATTAATTGAATACATATCGGGCATGCATTTTTTAAATTGAGTAGGCACCAATTGCTCGAGTTAATCAGACTGTTGTTTCTCAAAAGTTACTCCAATTGCGATCGAGATTTCTTCCCCTGATACATATCATACTAAATCAACTGATATGCTTTCCTGTTCAGCATTCTATGATTATCATGATTATTAATTTACTTTGAGGTTTTTCAACAAGATATAAAGTCTTCTCTCTTGCGGGTGAATAATAAAAAGTTAACCTAAGGAAGTTGAAGTTTCTGTAATAACAATAATAAAACAACTATAAAACACTTTCCTGATCATACCAGTACTAGACATCCCTCAAAATCATACATCCCGTTGTGTTTTTACCCTTATATAAAATATAGTGTTGCACTTTATGCCCTTTGAATCATACTTTCGGATAGAGAACCAAAACTGCAGCTTAATGTAGTTAATCTTCTAAGAAATTTATCAGCAGAATTAACCTATTTTGTATTTGCATAGTCATTTGGACTTATCACAGGAGTCCTACTTTTCCAAGAATCGCTTCAAAAGTACCGAATCCTCTGACATTCTCTGACTTTTAAGTATTTCTGCCAAAAACAGGTTAGCCATTTTAAAGCTTCAGTTTTAGTAGAAAACTGGTTGTCTGTCGTTTTCTCTCCTTGAACAACTGGGCAAACATGGAAATGGCTTCTGGGTCATCTTCATTTTTAATGGCTTTATTATACTGTGTTTTATGGGCCCTTTTCAGTATTGCAAAATTCTTCATTTGGTTTTTACTCATAAAAAAATAATTTTATTCATGCGATAGGACATTCTTCAATCCTCAGAAGAAAAATATTAAATGGATTGATTGGTATTCTGGAGAAACCACCTAAAACACCCTATATCCGTCGTTAGCACTGTCAAATAAATGAAAGCCGCTTTCAAATTTTTATTTGAACCAGATGCGTGATTATATTTTTGCTATTCATCATTAATAGTAAAACTTGAGTTTCTTCCGATGAGAACTGGGAAAAAAAGGTAAAAAGAATTCAATTTTTATCTGAGAAAATTTTCTGTCATTATGCAAAAGAAATGTGTCAAAAATTCCATTTTTGTCACTTTTATGGGTCTATCAATGAGCCACAAATTTCAGATTTTGGCGTCTCAGTTGGGTTTTTCTCATGTAGCAAAATTTAAATGCTATATTTTGACATGTGATTTTGAAGTGTTCTGCTACAGTGATCATGACTTATTTTTTGCCAACCGCTGTCTGTTGATGATTAACTTTCTACTGTTTGTTGGGTGTCTCAATATGATACTTAATAGGGCTGTCACTGTAGCCTGCTTGTAAATTAGTAAAAAACGATCCTTTTGCTGTAATAAACGTAAGATGACCATTTTTAAATGGCAAACAATTTCCTTTTATTTTTATTTTTACTAGAATGCTGAAAATGTATTTTTTTAAAATAATTTAAAGTAAAACTACACCTTTAAATAAGTACATTCTTTGTTATGGAGTACATGTTGTAGTTTGGTATAAACAGCGATGGCCCGAGGGGAACGCCCCCTCCTATTTACTTAAGGAAAGTTCTGTTATTTTTTAGTTTTAATATCCCTGCATACGAAACAATCTTCCATTTTTTTTAATTTAAGAGTTGAGAGACGGGAAACTAACGCACAAGGGTGTCAAGTTGTAGTTTTCCTCTCAACCTAACAACATTGTCGAGAAGCATTGACCCTTGGAAAATCAAAATATCCTTTTTACCACTAATTAAAACCTCTAAAACTAAAATATCCGGAATCAAATTTGCCCACGCAATAGTTGGATTAACTCTTGTTTGTATTTTTTGTCCTCTGGTATTCCTAGTCCTTCTAATAGCCGAACCTGTGCGTTCATTAAGTTTTCAGTTTTGGCCAAACCCACCGTTTGTGCTTGTCAGTCTGATTCGCTGGCGAATTTTGAATATGGATGTATCTATATTTGTCCACTGGCTTGGTTCAAAGGACTCCCCTCCCCCCTAAAAAAGGAATATAGTGACCGAAAAATATACTTCCCCCTACCCCCTCCTTCAACTAAGGCTGGTCCTGTGTTTACCTGTTGCTATGTCAGTAACTACGAAACCAATGCTTTGACACGATAATTTTTTATTAAGTTTGGCAACCAAGGTAGAGCTTTACGACAACACAATGTGAAAATTAGCCCAATCTTTCATGATTGGCTAGTGTGATTATTAAGCTGTCAGAACTGATTCTTTCCTTCTTTTCTTCTTTTTGTTGTATTAAATAAAAAAAACAAGTTTTTTGAACTGAAAGTAAGGAGCGACATTAAAAACTTAAAACGAACAGAAATTGTTCCGTATATGAAAGGGGCTGTCCTCTCCTCAACGCCTCGCTCTTTACGCTAAAGTTTTTTATTGTTTCAAAAAATAAAGTTGTGAGACAGAGTCAAACTTTAGTGTAAAGAGCGAAGCGTTGAGGAGGGGTCACCCTTTCATATACGGAATAACTTCTGTTCGTTTAACGTCCTTTCAGTTAAAAAACTTGTTTTTTTATTTAATTTTTGAACGTTTTTTAATTAATGCAGGTTTTGATTTTGGCTCACCGTACATGAAAAATTAAAACGAAATTTGTATATTAATTTTACCTTTTTTTTTGGCTAAATGGCTTTCTCGAAAGTTGTTTAATTTTATTTACGAAGCATAAAGAGCGAGGTATTGACTAGGGAGCGAACCCGATCATGTACGTAATAGTTTCTGTTTGTTTTAAGTTTTTGATGTTGAAAAGTTTTTTAGTTGAAAACTTGTTTTTTTTTTATTTTCGATTTATTTTTTAAATAATGCTGAAAAATTCGGCACCCCCTTCATAGCAATGTCTCTTCCCCCATGAAAACTTCCTTCATAGAAAGATCCTCCCACGTAACCATCGACCCCCCTCCACTACTAGAAAAAATCCCTCCTGAAAACTTCTGTATACTTCCTAATAACCTATACTAGGCTATATGTAAACATTGGGCAAAGTTCATAACTTACAGCCCTTCCCCCCGGGACTCTAGGGGATTAAGTCATCCTCAAAGACATAGTTGTTATATTTTTCGACCATGTTAAACAAAATGGCTATTTCAAAATTTTGATCGGGCGACTTTGGGGAAAAAGGGGTGTGGGAGGGGGTCTAGTTGCCTTCCATTTTTTGGTGACTTCAAAAGGGCACTAGAACTTTTAATTTTCCTTTGAATAAGCCCTTTCGCGATATTCTAGGACCACAGGGTCGATAAGATCACCCCTGGGAAAAAAAACAAACAAACAAATAGACAAGCATCCGTGATCTTTATTCTGGCAAAAAATACAAAATTACACATTTTTGCAGATAGGAGCTTCAAACTTCTACAGTAGGGTTCTTTAATACGATGAATCTGATCGTGTGATTTTCATTAAGATTATATGACTCTTAAGGGGTGTTTTCTCCTTTTTTGAAAATAAGACGAACTTTTGATGGGTGAGACTAAACCTAATGAAATTTATGTATTTGAAATCATCATAAAAATCTGATTCTTTTGATGTATCTATTGGTATCAAAATTCCGTTTTTAGAGTTTCGGTTACTATTGAGCCGGGTCGCTCCTTACTTACAGTTCGTTACCACGAACTATTAATGTAATGTTACTAGCTATTGTACTAGACATTAATTGACCTGTTTGTGGTATTGAACTATAAGTACTGTCAATGGCAATGACATTTTAGTAAAGAGCGACCCTTGTCCAGAGTAAGTAAAACTAAACAACAGAAAGTTGAAAACAGCATATACATTAAAGTGTTTGATATCTATATTGATCACAAATGTTTCATATTTTTATGTAAGAAGTATGTCTACAAAATTTTTAGCTTATGGAAATTTACATAATTTTTGAAAGAAGGGAAAACCATCCTCACAAATGGCCGCAATTCCGACTAAAATCATATCATCAATTGCGTCTAATCTCAGAACAAAGGATGTTTCTGGGTGAGGTAGATGGGGGAGGGTGTAAGGCTTTTAAAGTTTGCTTTTAAGCAAAGCTCATTGGGTCTTTCCACGGACTTCCTAGCCTTTTGTGGGAGATGCTTAGAATCTGACCTAGATACTAGAATCTGATCAGGGGGGGGGGTATTTATTCCCCGGATTCAATTCACTTGCAGGAATACACATGATCGAGTGGTTAGAATTTGCATTGAGAAAACCAAGGAGAGTTTGGATGCTGCCAGACATGCATGGTTTTTTATGGGGAAAGGGAATTCTTCTCTTAAGTTGGCCTTGACACTCTTCTAAATATAGGAAGCATAGGGAAGAGTGTGAGCATCTTAATCTTGTAGTGTAGCGATCTTGATGAAAACGTTGCTTTTGATTTCAGCAATGCTGCTATCCCTGGTCTAGAAATTTTCTATCCACTAAAAAGTGCTATTCTTGGAGGGACATGGTTGCTATTCTTCTTGAATTAGATGCACTATCCTGTCCACCAAAAGGCACTATCTGAGAAAAGAAAATCGTTATCTGAAAAAAAAAAAAAAAAAAATACATAACGGTTTAGCAGCCTTCTCAGTTCAAAATATTCTCAAATAAATTCTGCTTTGTTAAACGTCATATCTGCATAATTTCTTTCATTGCAGAAGAAGGTGATACTTGCAAATGGAGTGCCTTTCAGAGCTTTGCAATAGCAGAATTGATAAAAGCTTCTCTTTAGTCATGCGGATCGCTTTAAGTTTAGGGCATCAGCCTCCCAAACCATGTGTTGACACAAGATCGTTATGCTAGATTTAAAACACAAACTTTGCTGCCTAAGGCATAATGCTACTTTTTTAGTGCTAAAATAGGATTTAGACTGAAAATAAAAAAGAGAATGTACGATTGCATTGAAAGCTTCAAAGGATCTACCGCGAAGCTGTAGACATTTGGAAAAATTTATGATGTAATTGAAATAAAACCCGTTCTTTCATCTTACTTGTTTCTTCTTCTTTTCTTTTTTTTTGCTGATTTTCAACACAAAATGCAGTTTAGTAGAGTGCGTGATAGTAATCTATTGTGGTATGGTGTCTAGTATTTTCATGACATCAACTGTCTTTTGCTAGACACGATTCTGCTGTTGAGAAATGTAAAAGCGAATAACGCTTTTATAATTCAAATTGGTAAAACCACTAAACAAGTATAGTTAAAGAAATATTATTGCCAATAATTACGCTATTTGGCTCCAAACGACTTAACTTATATAGCTTGAGACTCCTGCCGTATGGTGGGTGGCCTAGAGAGAGTCAGAACTATAAGTCTCCGGGTTGACTGATCTGCTTCTCTGAGTAGGACCCCGTCAACTGTAATGTTGGCTATTTTGGTGAACTTCTTTAGGCTGGCCTACTGGTCCGAGGTCCGCCTCTTGGGTGCAACCAACTATGCGATGCGAGGTTGGAGTTGAGTTGTACATAATTTGAACAGAAGCTGTCCTGACATCCGGAGAAGGTGCCTGAACCACCTGAGGGTTTGCTGGGCAATCCGAGTTGAGCATGACATTTAAAGAGTAAAGGCAAAATCCTTGTGTTACTCACAAATTTTTCCCATCGAAGCCCCTAGATTCAATTTATGTTTTCTCGCCTGACTGGTGTCTATCATGCCCAAGATGGCGGGGCCATGTCAAGGATACGTAGAACAGGACTGAGGTCACAGATGAGCTATATATGCGCATCTTAGTGCACCTACAAATATGGTGCATTCTACAAATGGCATTGAGTCTTTCGACGACATAAGAAGCTTTTTTCAGTTCGTCAAGCCAATTCTGCTTACACAGAGCTGTCATTCAAAATCACTTAGCCAAGATGGGGAAGTTAGTGAAAACTTCAACATAGGCTACACAACTGTAATGAAGTCTTGGTACATGACCGGTCGTGGCGATTCGACTGCCATTATCTTTCCTTTGTTTTCCGGTTTACTTTAGGCTGACTTTTGCAGTTTCTTCCTGCTGGACACTGAGAGCATCTGTCAGCTGTTTTACGTATTTGACAACGAGTTCAAGATCATGTGTAAAGTCAGTATCGGCCTGAATTCGATCTCCAAATTAGAGGCTGAAAGGCAACCAACCATGTTCTCGAGTCATAACGAGATTTGTAACGCACTTGCACAGCTCAGGGGCGGTAGTACAACCTTGTCGAGTATCGGCTTTGATAGCAAATACAGTTACTCTGCTTTCCGTTTACTGTTCTCGGTCTCTTTTTATAGCTTTACGAGCAGTAGACAGTGTTTGTCTGGCAGTCCGGGGGAGCGGTGTTTTAGCCATAGGAATTTACGGTCGGTAGAATCAAAGGCAGTCTTGTCCACAGTCTACAGAGGTTATAAGCTTTATGTCGGAAATCTCTTGGATTGTCCACCAACTGCTACATTATAAAAATTTGTTTAACAGCGAACCTCTAGGGTATAAACCCGGCCTGTTGAATTCTTCTCCCTTCGTCGGAGAGTCATTTCTTGGGAGTTTTTCGAGCAACTGAGGGGAGGATAATCCTTTCGTAATTTGAGCAAGTACTCTTGCTTCCCTTCCTTTTCCAACGGAAATAAATTATATAGCAGACATTATACATAAATGATGTAGTGCGAAAAAATATGCATAAATTTGACAAACAAAAAAATAATTTGTTTTCCTAAAGCCTCAAAGATAAAATTAGTTAAGAAAAATTTCTTATCTTAGATGAAATAACGGTTTTACTTTTAAAGCATGCAGGTCAAGGGTGGTCACGCCCTGCTGGATTCAGAGAACATTGTCGCTATCCAACGAATGAAAAAGAAAACGAACAAAAATGAATACAAAACGAAAATATCAACTGAAAATAAAATTAGAGCAATATTAAAACTTGCAACAAAAGAAGTTACCCTAAATAAGAGGGGACTGATGCATTTAAAGTGGCTGCAGTAGACAACTTCATTAAAATCTTAAAAAAATAATACTTCACTTAAAAGAAAGGTAGTTTCTTGAAATACCCTTTTGCCACCACATTCATTCTCCCGCTCTTTACACTGACGTTTCACTTTTCTTTTTTTTCATACTGAAAACTGGACATGTTTTTGAAAATTTATGTATCATGAAAACAATTTAAATATAATTACATACTGTTTTGAAGATCAAAAGCACAATTATAACTACTACCAGGGTACATTTCTTGTATCAGGGTACATTTCTACTACCAGGGTACATTTCTTGTAAATTTATGTATCATGAAAACAATTTAAATATAATTAAATACTGTTTTGAAGATCAAAAGCACAATTATAACTACTACCAGGGTACATTTCTTGCATTATATTTAGCTCTCAGTACAGTGCGCTACGCTCCGATTGAAACTATCCTACGTCCGAAAACGGAAAAAAAGATTTAGAGTTTCAATCGGAGCGCATTTGGAGGTTGGATAATTTCATTCCGGCGTGTCGAGTGGAAGCTAAAACTCTAGCATAAAGAGTGCAGGCTTCTGGGGATGGTAGGTGAAATTGTTTTCTTTCCCAGTGTAAATACCCGTATTTACTTTCAAGCATTTTTTTAAAGTTCATATCATAACTTGGTCATTGCAATCCTGGTTATAGAATAATACTTCCTTTTTCTTGGCACCCTGTTTTGTCGTGTCTTTGCCACAGAGACTCGGCTAATTTTGATTGAAGTTTTCTATTTGAAAACACGAACAAATTGTATCACAACTTTGTGCCAGCAAATGGGCTATGAAAAAACGCAAATTAATCCACAAACTTTTAAATGGTTTCGTATTAGGATGAAACTTGCCATTTAAATGAAAACATAACAGATGTCTTCAATTGTTTAGGATGAATAGTTGTAGAACACATCATTCTTTATTTGGAACTAATAAATTACTGCATTCCCTTATCTGTTTGTTAAATCACCGACCTTTCATAGTTCGGCATAAATTATTCTATATGAACAGATAGTTCAATATACATCCTTTTACAGACATATCAAATCTTATTGGACATCTATTTCATTAAATATGAAACAAAAGAGGAAAACTATTTGGCTTTGAGTCTAAACATGTGGCTTGAGCAACTTTTTGCTTGACGATAAAGTGGTTGCGTTCCACTGTCCTTATTACAACCAGTTGAACCACCACCAAAATTTAGGCGACAAGTTCCATAGAACTGCTTATTTTCTAGAGTTTTTTTCCCATAGAAAAATAGGAATAAGATTCAGGATTATATATATATATATATATATATATATATATATATATATATATATATATATATATATATATATATATATATATATATATATATATATATATATATATATATATATATATATATATATATATATATATATATATATATATATATATATATATATATATATATATATATACATTAGACTCCGGCGCCCCGCCGATAAGGGAAGACCGACGGCGGCGGGGCCAAAAATAGCAGCGGCGGCGCGCCGCTGATGATTTTTTTCGCACCGCCGCCGGCGCGATCAATGTTGATCGCGAATAAAAAGTTTTCATCAGTCTTTCTCAAATCCCAGCTTGAATTTACAAAGATTCGGGCCTATTCATGAGTTAAAAACTTCGCAAGTCGCTGGTAGGACGCTGGTCTTCTTCGTTATTAAACAATAAAACAATTTTTTTTTAACTGGAAGTAAGGAGCGACATTAAAACTTAAAACGAACAGAAATTATGCCGTATATAAAACGGGCTGTCCCCTCCTCAATATCTCGCTCTTTACGCTAAAGTTTTTTATTGTTTTAAAAATATAGTCGTGAGACTAGAGTTAAATTTTAGCGTAAAGAGCTAGGCGTTGAGGAAGGGACAGCCCCTTTCATATACAGAAAAATTTCGGTTCGTTTAAGTTTTAATGTCGCTCCTTATTTTCAGTTAAAAAAAAAAACTGTTTTTTTTTAATTTTATTTCTGATAGTTTTTGAATTAATGCAGCTTTGATTTTAGCTCACCGTACATGAAAAATCAAAATGAGATTTGCATATTAATTTACTTTTTTTTTGGCTAAATGGCTTTCTCGAAATTTTAATCTGACTTAACTTACGTAACGAACTTCTTTATTCGTATTACGTATATTAGGGAGTTTGCCCCCTAGTCAATACCTCGCTCTTTACGTTAAAGTTCAAATTTTGTTCCGATTCTTTAAGAATAACCCAGGGCCGCATCCAGGATTTTTGTTCGGGGGGGGGGTACCCGATTTTTTCCCGTGGACTTTGTTTAACAGCCTCGAGCTCCATTTATTTAGCTCGAGACCGTTAGTCCGCCTCTTGCGAACGAGGACGCGTCCGCTAGGCATAGTTTCGTATCTTTAAGGTTTTTTTTTCTTTTGTTTAGTAACGCAAAAAAAAAGACAAGTATTTACATACAGTATACAAACTACATTTTTTGGCAGACAGTAAACGCAAAAAAGAAGCCAACTAGTAGAAGTAGTCGTTTTTTTTTAAAGCTAAAAGTAAGGGCGAAGCGAACCAATAGTACAGCCAATATCTATAAAACGAACTCGAGGCGACGATTTTTCTTCCCTGCAAAAATCTGGATGACCTTGTCAGGGCAGATGTCAACGTCTCTATGGACTGCAAGGAGGGCTAAGCCACTCAGTTGTTCTTCTCCTGTTGAATTTCTCAGCCCTTTTTTGAGCCTTCTGAGCGTTGAGAAACTGCTTTCCGGAGTAGCAGTGCTAACAGGTAACGTCGCAAGAACAGCCAGAAGAAGCAAAACATTTGGAAAAAAGGTGGCGTCGCATGGCTGAAGCGAAGACACAGCACAAGTAGACCTCTTTGATACCGGAACATTCTCCCACTTGATGCGCCATAGTTCAATCTCTTGCTTCACAAGTCTGGTTCGGGAGGTATATCGCCATAAATTCAACCAATGACTCCAGGTATAATGCCTTCAGATCGACAGAAACAATTTTGGCAGGAGAAAGGACGCTGAGATTTGACAGCAGTTTCTAGTGAAGCTCAAATCGTTGTTTCAGATCGGAAGTGAACTGGTCCAGGAAAAGAATAAAGAGCGAGGTTCTATAGTGGTTGAGAAGGTCTGGATAGTCTGCATGCATACTCCGGCCACCTCTCGTCCTTGGACGAGTCATCTCCAGTCCTAAGTCGCTGACAAAACGCTGAGCTTCGTCGAAGATAGACGTGAAAGCAGCAGCAGCATTTCCTCGCATTTCCTTTGTTTTTGAAAGGACAGTTTCCACGTGCTTGCATGCAGCTGCCAAATCACAGTCTACTGACTGAAAAGTCTTGCACAGTGGAAGCTTAAGGCAGAAAAGCTCTTTGGCCACATGGAGACACACAACAAATTGCGACTGGTTCATCGTGTCCAGCAACTGCGCCGCTTTTGCAGACGTTTCTGCATTTCCGTTCTCTTCAAGAGCTTCCAAGGATCGCACGATTGGTCGGTACAGCTCAAGAAAATGCACGACTGAATCGTGGCGCTACACCCATCTTGTTTCACAGAGTCCGGTTAAAGTATGTTCCCTCGAATCCGGTAGTATTTCGTTGATCTTCTCTTTTAAATTCTGTGTCTTGAGTGGGGAAGTATGGTAAAAACTGCAGACTTGTGACAAGACACCGAAGAAATGCTTAAACGCCGGAATAGAGCATACAGAAGAGATGACCAAGTTGAGATAGTGCGCACTACAATGTACATAAAGCGCCTTCAGATACTTTTCACGTACAACGGCCTGGACACCCTAAGATGCCCACTCATTGCTGCTGCACCATCATATCCCTGACCAACCATCTTGTTCCCATATTTACCAAGGCTTTCAAGAAATTTCAGGATTGATGAAGCCAGACCTTGCCCAGTCAAATCGGAAACTGGGGTAAAACCAAGAAAATCCTCATGCAGGTTCCCTTTGAAAGTGTGGCGGACGCAAACAAGACAGCTGCTCGGTATTCGCAACGTCCGCCTTTTCATCGGCAAGCACCGCAAAGCATGGACTTGCGTTTACTCTTTCCACAGTAGACTGCTAAAAAAGCTCCCCGGATGCGACGATAATACCATTCTGGATGATGGAAGAAAGATATTTGGCATTTCTGGCCGCAGAAAGAAGATGGTTCTTCAGAACATCGTCACCGTGTCTTGCCCTCAGCCGTAGTAGTGCTCGGAAGTTGCCATCATTGTGAGAAGGTTCTGGATCCGAGACCGAAATGGGGCCGGAATTGTTGGTACCACGAAGGGCAAGCTGTTACCGCCCACAAAATATCACCGTCGCAACAACTGGTCGTAACTTCTGGCGATTTTCTTGAACCTGTGCTTTCCTCGCCGCGTCTAGTTGATACACGATATTGTCCTGCCTTTTCTCCGAGACAGAAATGAAGTTTTCCGCCGATACGGTGCAGTTTCTATGAAACTGTTCTTGTTGGTGAGCTGTGAAGCACTCTATCGCATCCTTCCAGTTCCTGAATGGTTTGGTGACTAGATTCCCCAAGCGCTGGTGGCAGCCTTTCCCAGCTGTCTATGACGAGAACAGAACGCAAAATCTGCAAAAAGTAGCGTCCTCAGACGGAGAGTAGGACAACCAACTGAAACGAGCGAGCCAAGTTAACTGAAACCCCAGCTTCCGTTTTTTGGATACTGGGAAAATGTAAGAGATATCTCGAGTCCAAGGGCTCTTCAGCAAACGCAGTTTAGAATTTGCATCGAGGCTGGATGATTTGTTGACAAAACGACCGATGTCATTTGCCAACGAAGACAAAGACTGGGTTGGTGTAGGTGCGTGTTGTGTCGTGGTTGGTTCCAGTGTGCGTGATTCAGAAGCTTCAACGATGGCTCCAGTGCCCTCCAGATCCACAAGTGTTGATGAATGCTCCGCACACGTCCCGCTAACGCCGCTGTCAGGAAAATCCCTGGTCCGCTTGGGCACAAAAAACGAAGTAATGTCACACTTCCTCTTCATGTTGAAAATCGCTCCTCTCTTATCCAAGTCCGAAATTGAACTGAACTGACAATTTACACCCTCCTCTTATAACATTTACCTCGAGTGCCCATTAATCCTAACTTACTATGCAAGGTCAGGTGAACATGAGGTTACCTAATTGGCAATTAGGTAACTCCCCGCCCTGGATACGGTCCTGGAATGACCCCTTAATCACAAAGGCCGTTAATTAGAATAAATAGCTCTGATGAAAGTACAAAAGAAAAACTTTAGCGTAAAGAGGGAGTTAATGACTAGGGGGCAAACCCAATCATATACGTAATAATTTCTGTTCGTTTTAAGTTTTCATGTTGCTCCTTACTTTCAGTTGAAAAAATTGTTGTTTTTTTTATTTAATTCCTGATCGTTTCTTTTAAATAATGCTGGGAAATCCGGCACCCCCTTCATAGCAATGTCCCTTCCCCAATGAAAACTTCCTCCAGGAAAGATCCTCCCACGGAACACCCCCCCCCAAATACCAGAAAAAATCCCCCCTGAAAACTTCTGTATACTTCCCAATAACCAATACTTTATCTAAACATTGGACAAAATTCATGGCTTGCAGGCCTTCCCCTGGGGACTGTGGGGGATTATTTCATCCTCAAAGACATAGCTATTGTATTTGTCGACCATGCTGAACAAAATGGCCATCTCAAAATTTTGATCGGGTGACTTCGGAAAAAATGAGCGTGGGAGGGGGCCTAGTGGCCCTCCATTTTTTGGTGGCCCTCCATATTAGGGTTCTCTGATATGCTAAATCTGATGGTGTGATTTTCATTAAAGTTTTATGATTTTTACTGGGTTTCCCTCTTTTTCGAAAATAAGGCAAATTTTCTCAAGCGCGTAACTTTGAGGAGGCTGCCCCCTACTCAACGCCTCGCTCTTTACGCTAAAGTTTGACTCTTTGTCACCACTATTTTTTTAAACAATTAGTAAAATTTAGCGTAAAAAGCGAGTCTTTGAGGAGGGGACAGCCCCTTTCATATACGGAATAGTTGCTGTTCGTTAAGTTTTAATGTAGCTCCTTACTTTCAGTAAAAAAAACTTGTTTTGTTTTGTGTTTAATTTAGACGATACTTGTCAACATATGAAGAACCGTGTATATTGCAATTATGTCTCTCTGGTTTATATGCTAAGTAACACAAGAGACGAAAATTAACGAACAAGATAGTAGTAAAGAATTATGGTACGAAGTAGTGAAGAACTAGTGATAAATCACTAGGGGTGGCACCGTAATTGGGTGATTTTCGGGGATTTCGGGAACTAATTTTTTTTTTGGGGTGATCCATAGATTTTCGAGGAAATCCCCGAATTCGGGGATAGTGCAAGCCCTGCTTGATTTCTAATCAGGAAAATCGAAACACTTAACCACACGAGGAAAGAAAAGCCCCGACTTTGCGGTCGACACAATGAAGAATTGCCGCAAAATTAATTCAAAGCCAACCGAACGCCACCACCTCTGCCGGCGTCGGCTTGCGTGCGGCGCGTTGGTGGTGTTGTGACACTTCGGCGGCGGTCAACCGGGCCTCTCGTTGGCGGCGTTCGGTCGATGCGCCGGCGCGGCGCCGGTGTTATATATATATATATATATATATATATATATATATATATATATATATATATATATATATATATATATATATATATATATTTATATATATATATATCATATATATATATATATATATATATATATATATATATATATATATATATATATATATATATATATATATATATATATATATATATATATATATATATATATATATATATATATATATATATATATATATATATATATATGCTCAGTCGGTCGGTCCAATTACGAAATAATGTTTTTTTTTTGTGGTTGCTCCCACCCGTATCTGTATTATATCCTGCATTAACAAATATGCTGTCTTTGCCACTTGACTCGTCTACCTGGTCGGTCTTCCCTATCTTCTATTAAATAAATTTTTCAGTTGCGAGCAGTGGACAAAGATTCCTTTCACTTGTTAACTGATTTTCGGAAAAAAAGTGTGAGTTACACCCTTTGTTTTTGGCTCAACGGTATACCGCTTGGTTACCAAAAGGACAGGAATATTGTTAACTCTCGGCAAAATCGAGACTACTCACAGATTAGTTTGGACATGTCTCCCTCCCCACTTCTTGAATTCAAATAATTAGGGTTTGCACCTCCTACTTTATAGGAAGGTATTTTCCCCTTAATATTGCTCCTATTGTACTACTCAATAAGAAATCCACTGTCATTGCCAAGTGATTCGTCCGGCTCTTCCGGACTTCCGGTTCCTTTATGATTGATTTGGTAATCACACGTACGTCAGTACTCAGAATTCATCTGCAACGGTCGAATACTCAAATCAGGTTTTTCTATTCTCCGGTCCTGTGAAATTTACATTCTGAAGTGTAACGCTTTTTAAGTTATCGCAGTCAATCGTCATAATAATATATAGCTTATAACTGCTAAAATGATGAACGTTTCTGAGAATACTCTATTGCAAGAAGATTAATAAATAAGCTTTTGTATATTACCAGAGGATGATTGTAAAGATAAAAACAAATAAATAAATGCAACAACAAATAATAAAAAGAAGTTGAGCTTTGTATCTATTTTGGGTTGAATTGTATCTCATATTTTTCATGTAATATGCTTTTGTTGTATGTCCTTTTTTTTACCCACAGACCCCTTCCTCCGAGATTATCTCTGCTTATGTACCTGGAATGACTTTTGTCTTCCTTATTAACGCTACCACTAATATATTTTAAGTGATGCTGAAGTCTTGGATGATCTCCAAAATTAATGGCCTTCTTTAGACCTTAGTTCCGCCCGTGCCACCGGAGGCACCCAGGGCTTGAAGAAATAGCTACCGGTCATTTTCTGATTGCCTCTGCGACGATGTCTTCCCATTGAGACTGAAAGGGATGTGACATTTTTGCAAACTAGTCTGACCGATGCATCGATTTCTCGGTCTACATCTACGACAGAGTTCTTGTGGTTGCCATAACGCTGCATTTGGGACTCTGCGGTCATCCATTCTTAGGATATGTCCCAAGTAGCTCCATCGGCAGTCTTCTGGGATATTTGTCAAGAGAGATTAGCCTATCTTCTCGCGGGTGGTTTGATTTACTATCTTCTGCACGAACAACAAAAGGTAAAACAATGGGGAATTATTCTAAGTTAGTGAAAATTTTTCTAAATGAATA
Organism: Artemia sp. Qi Xiang Cuo; assembly: GCF_049724085.1. Lineage (NCBI taxonomy): Eukaryota > Metazoa > Arthropoda > Branchiopoda > Anostraca > Artemiidae > Artemia > Artemia sp. Qi Xiang Cuo. The sequence goes on from NC_142797.1 coordinate 31,844,719, forward strand.
TTTCGGCACCATATGTAATAGCCTTTATCAGCAAAGGTCAATATAAAATGAGACTTATAATGAAACACTTGACCTTAAAGCTAGAATTAAAGATTAGGACGGTCCTAGAATCATCACTTCAGGGAAGTTCAACAAGGACTGAATAAAAAATCTGAAACCTGGCAATTCGTTCAAGTAAATGGGATCCTTGCTTTTTTGGCAACTAACCTAAAAGGTCTCTTTGATACAGGTTCATTGATATCAACCATTGGTTTGCAATGTAATTTAATAATCATTTTTAATTAGATTTGCGTATAATGTGTTTAGTGAATATTCTTCCAAATTGTTATTTAACGATTAATTTTTTTTTTAAATTAATCTCTTAAAAGAGCCGAAATATTCACTTAGAAAATGTTCCACTGTCTTAGAATAATTCCTCATTGTTGTTCCTTTTGTTGTTTGTATTATGGGAAGGCAGTGTAGTCTTTGTCGTTATTTACATCCTCTGTATGTATTGTATGTTCAAGATTTTTCGACGGCAAGCATTTTCGAATGAAAGGATCCTTTTTTCCAGTTTCTGGTTCAGATTTTTCAGAATCATATTATAGAACCGATACAACTTTGTTAGTAAATCAAGGGCTTATAAAAATCAATAAAAACCATAAGAATTAATTCAATCGTGAAAAGAACATCAGAAGGCAAGGCTGTCATTGAAAGGTTCGTCATTAGCCGATTTTTTAAGTTCTTTCTTGGGCTTAGGTCTAATTTCAGCTTTGTTTTATTTATTGCTTTTTTACGGCTTTTCGGTAGGTTATCTTGTTTTTTTTTTATTAGAAATCCGTTTTGTTGTTGTTTTCTAGTGTTTTTTTTAATATATTTCCTTCGAATTATGTTATTATTCCTTCTATAGAATATTTTCCTTGCCACAAATACTGGGTTTTGAAATGTAATTGTAAAATATTCCAACATTTGAACTATTTCCTCTTTGCAGTTATAAAATAAAGGCTAAGTACCATAGGAGTTATGACTTAATTAAGAAGACGTATGTTCTGGCTGCCATCTATCTAATTGTGTTTTTTTCGTCAGATGGCGACGATTCCTTTTTTCATTTTGTGACAACTAAGCGTTTGTTTTTATTCCAATTCTTATCTGCGAAAGAGGATACTTGATGTAAAGAACTGGGAGAGCGAAAATGGAGAAAGATTGTTCAGTTACTATACACGACAGTGGTGTTATAATCTAAGAACTTGCGGTTTTTTTTATAAAAATTTTTTTAATCCCCCTTTCTCACTCATGGAAGTAGTGGAAAAATTAAGCTTTTGAAATCAAATTACTTTTGTAGTATTTTTTCGTAAAAAAAAAAAAAAACTGCTGTACAAATAAATGCTTGTTAATAATAATTGAAAACTTAAAAACTTTTCGTGGTCTCCTGAGCCGCGTTTTCAGGCTCAGTGGGTTCGAACACGGGTTGTTCTCGTCTAGTTTCAAATTTCTAGTTTTTTGTCTAGTTTCGGCTAGTTTCAGCGGGTTCGAAGTTTAAATCCCGTATTTTCCTCGAGAACCCGCTTTGTGAAAACGCTTGATGCACTAGATGAGAAAACCCGTGTTCGAAGACGGGTTGTTCACGGCTTAGCGGGTTCGAACACAGGTTGTTCTCGTCTAGTGCAACAAGCGTTGTGTATCAGTGCATCTAGTGCATCAAACACGGGGTTGAAACTTCGAACCCGCTGAAACTAGACGAAAAACTAGAAACTTGAAACTAGACGAGAACAACCCGTGTTCGAACCCGCTGAGCCTGAAAACGTGGCTCTGTAAAACTAATATCTGGTATTGTAACGCCTTTTGAATGGATGCAGCCAAATCGTCACCGGGTTAAATTTTCAGTCATATAACCATTGTAGTATTCTAAAATTAACATAATTCGGATTCACCGTTACTAAGGCAAGATTTTAGTATGACAATATGTATATCAGTGCCCTGCTAGCAGTGAAGAAGGAAAAAAGAAGAACAAAAAAGGACACATCAATGCCACTTATGTTAAAAAGTAATTTTCCTTGCTGTTCAAGCCAGGCGACTGTTAGTTCCCTGATTTGGGTTTTCGGTCATGACGATTCCAATGGTGTACTTTTTGTTTCGATCTGACTCCATTTTGTAGGGGCTTCAGGCTATTTTTCAAAATTCCCTTAACTTTTATTTTCAACATAACACTTTACTATTTAGTCTAATTTAGATGTTAGTTACCATTCCTGAATCAGCTAGAAATACAATTTTTTTTATCTCATGCCAGTTTTTTAAAACATATTTTTAGTTTTTGGTTACTAAGGGCCGTGGTTTGTCTATTACTAGATTACAGCTACCGCTGCAAGCATGACGAGTTGGAAACATAAGACTTTTTTTCAGTTTTATTTCTGTATGTCTGGTGTTCTTTGTTTTTTGAAGATATGACTTAAATTTTGGATTGTTTTGTCTGTTTAAAACTTTCTGTAACTACATCATGTACTATAAATCCATTACAATCTACAACTGGACTTTTTTTCAAAGGTGAAGGAACTTCATACATTTGAAGGATTAAAAACAAAATGCTCTTATATTATTTCTCTGTAACCTGTTTTTGATTCCCGCTTATACGTCGAATACATGAGAAAAAACTAGGCTTCTTTAAAAATTCCATAATGCTTTCTCTTTTTTTTTACATTAAATTACCTTTTCCTTGTGTAATACTTTTGTCAATTAGTTCATCGGGGTACTGATGACCGAATACATTTCTTGCAAAATCAAATTTAATAAAAGCTGACAGAGAAAACTGTCAAACAATTCTAGGTATATGTTTTGGGTTGAAACCCATTATCCTCTTTTTGCTCTTTTTTTTTTACTGAAATATCCAGATTGAGTAAAGTTATTTTCAGATTCTGTTTTAGCCTACTTAAACTTTAGCTAATTTGTTCAAGCAATCATCTGAAAATTAAGGAAATAAAAAAAATGAATAATTTGTAGTCTCATAATTTCCACACACATACACACACAAAAATCTTTTGGATAAATAAGACGTTGAAAATACAAATTTAATTTCTGACTGTGATGCTTTTGAAAAAAAAAAAGACCGGCTAAGGGTTTGATAGACATAGCGTTTTCTTCCAGCGTTTAAGAGCGCATACATGCAACCGGCTTTATCACAGAAAAGATAGGTGTTCTTGGCAAATAATTTTCTAATATCTAAATTATAGACACTCAATGAAGACGATTTGCTTTGCTAAGCCAACAGAAGCATATTGAGTGAGCTACTAAGCAACTCGAGAAATCCTATATTGAAAATATTTTAACATACAGAAAAAATTTTCAGATTTAAAAGTCAGCTTAAAACGATGAAAATGAGCACGAATCGAGAAAGACATCATAGTTCTAAAGCTGACATATAGTACGCCTGTATTGAATTATAGTTAGGGCTGTTAGCTTGAAAAACACGACGTCTATCCAGCCAACTCTGGACTCCTAGGGGTATGCAAGTTTGTAATATTTTGTTCCAATCTCTTAATGAAAAGATTTCTCCATCCGTTGTTATTTCTTTGTTTATGATGGAAATGCAGTGTACTATTTGTAGATATTTAAAATAGGATTTACAATTAGTGCCAATTAATGAATAGAAAATTTGCTGGTACTTGTATGATATACGCCCTAATGCTCAAGTTGTTCATTCATTGACGCATTATAGAAGCGTTTTTTTTGGTTAGTTTTTTTTTCAGCTTAGCGTGAGACAAGCAAAGAAAAGTGACAGAATAGATAGAAAATATATAATTCGGGCTATATGGTTGCACATTAGAGGGTGGAGGTAAAGTATTTAGACAGTGTGAAGTTAGGGGTATAACAGGGGTATAACATACAAACACCAATTTGCTTTTATAAAACGAACATTGGTTTTTTAAAGTTCATGTGGAAAATTTGTCTTTGACCATCTAAATTGATACTTAGGTAGTTAAGTTAATAGTTCAGTAGTTGATATGTAACCAGTGATGATGGTGAAGAAATAGAGAGCTAGTAGGTATCCACAAAGAAGTTCTCTAAAAGGAACCTACGAATCTGGAATATTATTAAGACATTTTATTAATTCCTGGTGCTGATTTCCGATCCTTAACCAATTAAATGCTTTTTGCAATGAAACAATGAGATTAATTCTGAATTTTACAACTCGAAACCTTTTGTGGATTTGTTGTTTAAGTAGAGTTTCGAATATGTCTGAGAAATTAGTATGTTCAGATAAGCGATTCGTTCTGATTGCGAGGGAAAAATAAACTCTACGTAAAAAAAGAGATCCATTTTTTTCTATTCACGTCAGAATGCTATCCTTTTGGCTCCTGCTTTTCGACTTGTTTGACATCTGTTTTTTAGAAATTTTTTTAAAATATAGATAACCAGCCTTGCTTTCCTTTTTATTCTAAATGTTACTATCGACTAGTATGTACTAATATTTTTGATGTAAATAGTAGATATTCCATTCACTAGAAGTGTTTGCGATGCAGTAACGGATATGAGTTTTCTCAATGTGATATGGTTTTTTTATTGCAGTACTGGTGTTATCACCAGTATCACTTGTGTTGTATAGGCCTTGTGCAAAAAGGGAATGAGCTTCGATTTTATTCCCCCACCTTCGAAATCTCAAGGCTTTAAAATAGTTTCCCTAATTTTATATACGTTTTGGTTTTCTTGCAATTTTTAACCCCCATCCCCTCTCAGAAATAGATTGGGTGTTTCCAGTAATAAAGTAGAAATTATAATATAGTATAGTATTATAGTACTATAGTATTATAGTATTACATAATATAGTATTATAGATAGTTTCGATCCATTTTGGTGCATAGTTCATACAATTAAATTTAATAGTTCCAAGATAGATATCTTGAAGCATCAGGTGAAGTGTTGATCCACAAAATTGCTAGAAAAGTTACTGTAAAAATTGTTTATTTATTTATTTTTTTTTTAATCTGCGTCTTTTTTTCGTTCTTCAGATCTACTTCTATTCCAAAATTCAATGGCTTGCACAAGTCTAAATTAGAGGGAGGGGTATGCCAAAGGTAATAGCTATTTTGGATTCACGTGCCGAATTAAAAATACCAACAATTTAGCCAACAGTTCTCCATTATATTTTCAAAACAAGCCATGAAAAAGGGGAAAAAACTTCATTTGCTCTTTTAAGACTAGTCTCAGCTTATCTTGAGCTAGCTTTCTGATGAAGCTTTTTCTTCTTTGTTTGGAAGTTACGACTCTATGGAATTTCTAACAAAACAAGAGCTATATATCTTTTGACTTTTTCTGAAAGTAGTTGTTTCTGAATTACTCTTCTGGGTGTCGTTTTAGAGAACAACTGCTCTTAGTTCTTATGAGATATGTTGGAAAGTCTCTTCTCCAAAAATTTTGAAAACTTTGCTCCGTTGTTTGTCTCCTTTTTTTTCTATTTTCAGAACTGTTTTAACTTAGGCTCGGAATTAAAAGTCTCAATTTGGTTGAGTTGTTGTTTTCCGCATTGTGGAACTGATATATTTTCGTTAACTTCTGACCTATGGCTAAAGGGTTTCGTAATTCTGTAACATATATTGAATTTTTTTTGGAGGGGGAGGGGAGTAAAACAATCGCTGAATGCAAAGGGAAAAAAGAGAAAGGAGGAAGGGTCCACTTGTTTTAAGCTTCTCGTAGGTCAAAAATGGTTGCTGTTACTTTCGTTTCTTCTCTCTCTCTCTCTCTCTCTCTCTCTCTCTCTCTCTCTCTCTCTCTCTCTCTCTCTCTCTCTCTCTCTCTCTCTCTCTCTCTCTCTCTCTCTCTCTCTCTCTCTCTCTCTCTCTCTCTCTCTCTCTCTCTCTCTCTCTCTCTCTCTCTCTCTCTCTCTCTCTCTCTCTCTCTCTCTCTCTCTCTCTCTCTCTGCGCTCTGTCAAGCGACGTTCTAACGCCAAACGCCAGTACAAAATATAGTTGAATTAATAATATACTCCAATTTTTTGTTTGAAAGACTTAGCATTTCTCATACTTTTAAGTATGCGAGGACCCTTAAATAATGTCTCTTGATGTTTAGGGCCTAAAGCTTTGTTTTTTTGAGCACCTGAGAGACACTACTATCTAGGCAAACTTTGCACTATCCTTTTTTAGAGAGTCGGAAATGGAATTAGTGCTCTGGAAATTGCACTTGGAACTTCTCCGAGGTAAACTTATTTTCAGTATTTGAAAGCGGTTTCCTCACCTATTTTAGTGCTTGTTGGTCTTTGCTGACTAGAATCTTAAAGTCCAATTATGTTAAATAAAGTTACATAAAGACAAACATAAGCATTTAGAACGCAAATACACCCTTCCCACTTCGACTTTCTGCCAGGTTGGACGGTTTCATCCTGTTACATGACGAGAATAATTTTACCAAATTACCTCTGACGATAAATTGTGCAAAATAATGAGGAAGCTTGTAGGCTGTCAGTGCCACCTATTATAATTTGAACTCGAAAACATTTTCTTCCTGCTACGAGCTCTTTGATTTTTTTTTTTGTTCATTTATCCGTTGCCTTTATGTACTCGCTAAGACCAACCATTGCTCTGCTATTGTGATTAGTTCTACCAGGGTTAGTGAATAATTCAGAAGGCGAGATCGAACCTTATCTAATTTTAAAGGAGAGTGGAAAAGCTAAAAAGTCCGTTTTGGGCTTTTCGATTGTTACTAACAGATGTATGTTTGTGCTGTTTTTATTCTCTAGCCAAATTAAAACAAAAACCACTTGTATCTTAAAAGCTTTAGGTTCCATCTATTATTTGCATTTGCAAATAAAAAAGAGATACAACACATTTAAAAAAAAAAAAAATGATATTTTTAATTATTTTGAGAATCAATTAAAGAACACCGTATAGAACCCATCAATTGAGTGCATTCTGTTAAATAGAGTGACTCATAAACATAATTATGACGAAGTCTCGCATAACGGCTTTTGAATTTCTGTTGCTGAGCTGTAAGAGAATTTACATTGCTAATAGTCAACAAAAATGTTATATTCAGGGGTTTATGCGTAAAATGCATTTTTTCAAAAATCTTGCCTCATACACATGTCGACCGTTGGTTGGCGGGGGAGGTGATTTGATGATTTTTATCTTTAAGACAGGGCATGCAAACACGAAAAAAAAAAATGCATTTTCAGACCAAAAAGGAGGTAGGAGAGTGATACCTCTTTGCCCACTGTAGAGGGGATTTCAAAAGGGGGAATTGTTATTTCCTTCTCGTACGTGTTTATTGCTTGGCTTTTTTTTTGCTAATGTCGTGTTCGTTCCATCATATATTTTGTTTAATGTAAAAGGCCATATACGAATACAAAAAAAATCCTTCAAAGGGAAAAATTAACAGGGTAAAACATAAACATGTTAAAAGGGCAATAGTTTATCCCTTAAAAACGTAAATTTCAATAGTCATTTATGAGATGCTCCAGAAAGTGAAAAAGTGCACGTATTGTAAACATGGACTCTCACCACACTAAGATTTTACTCTGTTAGTATTGTCTTTCTTTTTTTTTGTGAATAACTGAGCTCAAGCAATGTTTCACCTGTTCATAATGTTTTTTCCTGAAGGTAAAATTTTCCCCAGAAATTAAGGTCCTAACTATTTCCTTGTAATGGTTTCTAAGAAAGACTGCTCTGGTTATCCTAACCCGTTACCCCCCTTCCGTGTTGACTTTTTATCCCTTCTTAGTTTTTGAGTGTGTACATATATCCATTTGCCATAAATTATGTATTTTGGGGCGTGTTTAAGAGGCTTTTATCGATATTCTAAGTGTTTTACTCTGCGACAAAAGGTTTTAAGTCCAATTATCTGTATTAGGAATCGCGAGAAGTTTGGATGAAGGAAGGGTGAAGATAATTTATATGTAAAGGGGGACACAACTATTTCTTGAAAATCCATATTTACTTTAAATCCGCTGAAATCCCGCCAAGTAATCTGTAGCTTGCAAAAACTCTGGTTACTTGGTGTTTCCCTCTGGTATAAGTATGCAGTATTTGAATAAGTCAGTATTTACTACTGCTACTGTAGACGACTCATCGTAGAACTTTGCAGCTTGGGGCCAAAACGGTTAGGCACGCGCTTCTCTTCCACTCCTCTTTGTTCAAAGATTAATTGTTCGCTCCCTTTTACAAACTTCCTATTTTCTTTAGATCATTTCTTAAGTACTCTTCCCAACCCATTCGGGGACATCCTGCTTTTCATTTGGCCCCAGCTGACTTGCTTTAAAGGCCGACTTTTCGCAACCTGCCATCTTTCATGCGTAAAAATGACCCAAGCATCTTAACCTTTCTTTTATGATAGACCTAGAAGATCCAACCACACTTTTTGTGCAGCTTATTGTTAGATATGTTTTTTTATTCACACGAGAACCTTAAGCTATCCTTTACAATTCCACTAGAAAACATCTAACATGTCTCTATCAATCTTGAAGTGCTCACGCTTCAGCGCCAATCGTAGCTATCATTACCGTAGCTTCGTTTATTCTAAGCTTGGTTCTAAGGCACATCTTCCTATTTTACCTACTTTTTTTATTTGCTAAAAAACCTGTGCCTTTAATTTTCTGTTTTAATTTTTGTTTTTACTGCATTAACCATTATTACTAATAACTTTATCTTGGTAAGCGAAGCTATTGAATTGGTTGGTGTCGTAACCTATAGTCAATCTCCAAAAAACTTTCATGAATAATGGCATTAAAAAAAAAAAAAAAAAAAAAAAAAAAAAAAAAAAAAAAAATGCTGTGTCCCTTGTTCCTTGAGAAAAAGTCCGTCAAAATGATTCCTATTGATATTACCTAATCCAATCTAGTATACCTGACACCGAAAAGAATATTTCTTTCTTTGATTATAGTTACGAGTTAATGCATTATGTAATTTCTTGTTTCAATTCATACATGAATGATATATCTTCTCATACTGGAAATAGAGATTGGCCCATTGTGCTGCGGGAGCACTGTTTATTCTCCGTACACTGTTGATTTCAATTTATTGCGAGAAAGTGGTAAGGGTCTAAGCCCGTGGTCTTTCAGAGAAGCAAGGACCTCAGAACGGATTGTATGAATATGACATTGCAGTTTGGAAAGCTCTTGCCTTGGGGTAAAAGGATGGTTTTCACTTAATCTTGATCCAGATCCTATAGTATACGAGTGAAAGAGGTTTTATAGTCTATGTAAGAGAGGACAATTTGAAGTTTCAGACCGTCTTCTGGCTTTCGAATGGAAAGCTCCGATAAGTGGATTCTATACTTTAAACATCATTTTGTGAGCCTCAACGTCGGCTGACTGTCTCAAAGGCAAAGGATCTATTAGTGAATTCTCCCAGGGGACAGGAATTCTGAGGAGAAAATTCTGCTTCGTTTGATGGAAAAAACTAAATTTACACTTCCTAATGATATAGGTTTCTCTAAAACTAAATATATCTATCTTCTTTTACAAAACAAGAGAAGTTACAAGGTTTTCTAAGATTTCAGGGAGAGTAGATGTCGGCTTTCAGTTTTCTGTCATTCATTCGGGTCGCTTATCCAAGCTCTACATGTTATGGCAAGACTGCTCACTCTATTCTAAATAGTTTGGCGACACAAACTAAAAAGGTTTATAATGGACGAGAAAGGCTGATTCTTTATGGTATCGGATCCCGTTAAGGCAGGGAAGAAGACAAGCTTTCGTTTCCGATTGGATCTAGATTGAAATCTATAAAAGGGCTTAAGATTTTTGACTGTTTCTTTGCTCCATCGCTAAATTGTCCTATTAGAATAAAAGACAGCATAGACATAATTTTCCTGGAGTTTAGTTGATCCTGAAATACATCTTTCTATGTGTGTGTTTTTTTTTTATTTTTTTTTTTTTTTTTTTTTTTTTATATTTTATATAACCTAAATGATTGTGCTAGAAATACATGCATGTTCGATCCTAAATGGGAGGGGTGGGGAGGTGCAATAAAAATTTGTCATGATGGTAGGGGATCCTTCGGACCACTCTTAGTGGGACAACCCCTCCATCCCCGTAGAGCTGTGGCTTGTTTTCCAGAACTTACATAATGATTTCTTTTAGCTTATTTAACACAATAAGACAGCTTATATTGGCCAAATAGTTCTCAATTCTTCAACTGTATCATCAGTTTTGATCATGTCTTAATCATTTTTATAGTTTTTAGGAATGAAAAATAGATTGCTTTACGGCCAAGACTTCTATAGTAGCGAAGGAGAAAGATATACAAATTTCCAATAATCCAAGCTGATCTCCATAATTAGGGTCCTAATCAAAATATCAAAAGGGAAATTAAAATTCTCAATTTTTGTTTTGATTTCCCATGTTCGGTCTGCTTGATCTTCTCCGCTAATGGCTTACGGTTTACTGAAAATTAATTCGTGATGGAACAATATTTTTTTAAATATGATAAACCTAGATGTCTATTGAGGCATAAATTCTGGGAAACTTTTCCACCAAAAAAAAAAAATTCAAATTGGGTAAATACAGAGAAAGAAGAATACCTTCATTGCATTCATTCTGTTCTAAAAGCCTTTCTTCGTTGTTATATGTAAAGAAATCTTCTTTAATTCGTATATTATTCACTGAATGTACAATGAAGGTCATCTAGAGTCCAGCAAATTTCTTACGAGAAAAAAAAGAAATAAAGAAAAGAAAAAATTCTGAGACTTCACCAATTGACACTATAGGTTAAATATTCAGGGTTTTACAACAAGGTTTTATACTCTGTTAAATAAGAATGATATTTCTTCTAATGAATTAATGGGAACATCTGAGACAGACAATAGGTTAGGAAGGACAGTCAGATTGGGTAACAAAAAAATGTATGCGACTTTTTTTGGACAAACTTAAATTTACGAGCAACCGTTATAAACTTAGCACGAGCGATGATAACTTTTTTTATAACATATATAAAATAAATTGTGGAGAATATTTTCTTTGGCTTTATGGAAAACTAAAAGAACCGTAGATTGACTGTGGTAATCCAAAATGCATTATATGGCCTTTTTCAAACTGCGGTTTACATTTGGTCCCCTCTTTTAGGCCATGTACACTGGATCGATAGATCCAATGGTGTTCTTCTAGTAAAGGCTTGTTCCTTTTCTCACCTGTTAAAATTATTCAACATTGGAGTTATTTATCTCAACATTATTTGATGCCAGAGCTACATTATCATAGCTCTGAGGCCTTGACAAAACCTCCACTATATGAGCAGTTTACTGGTCGTTACCAGTAGTTGAATATTCCAGAACGCGTCTTGACTCTTTTCTAGTCTGAATTTTATGTCGTGTAACACAATGCCTTTTGATTTTCTGGAATCGAGATCTAATTTCGACCAAGCCCTACCATCTTTTAATTGAATAACCCTTTGAGATACCTTGACATACCCGGCACCATTTGAAATGCTTTTTATTTGAAGAGCAAGTTTTATCCATGAATTCCTTGTTTTGTTCTTTTGGATGCATCTTATAGTTCAAGATTCATTGGCTAATATCTTGGGAATAAGAGTTTTCATATAGAAGTTTGATCTATAGATATTTCAAGTTTATTTCGCTAAAACTTTGATTTCCAAAGACTTGGAAGTTTCATCTGTCCTGGGCTTTAACTGCCGAGGCCCTATCAAGGAGCTTCTAAATTTAAATGGAATTTCTACTTTAAATTTCTAAGCTTGTAATTGCTCCTCGCTGTAGACATGGGCTCAACCTAGTGTTTTTGCATCAGTTCCTGTATAAGGCTGATTCAGCTTTTCACCTTGAAACATTCCAGCGGCTTTTGAAATCTGGGTGTAATAACGTTATTATCAGTTAATTAACTTCTGGTGACATCTATCGTCCATTACTTTAAACGTTGACTTATGGAGTTAGATGATCTAGTGCTTCTTCTCTGTTTTTAGATGAAAGTCCTTTGATTTTACTAAAATTCAAATGTTAGGGTAGATTTCACGCAATATGAGTGTAAATATTGGCTGGAAATCATATCTACGTCCCCAGGGAGTTGGGGATCTCCTGGAAAAATTGAAGGATGGTGAGTTTCAAAATAACTTTTTCGTGCTTTGACACTCCCTCCCCACCGGATAAACTTATGATCCCCCACCCACTAAGGGTTGAACCTGTGTTTGACTTCATTTGGAAGGGATATAGGCTGCCTTAATTGGACATTGGGACAAATTAACCATGTACGTCCCTTACTAAGGGTTACCTACACTTTCAGTACATTTAGGAGTACGACTGACACTGGACATGTTTGTACTTTCATGGTTTACTGGAAAGATGGTGTTGTTTTTCATAGATACATCGTAATACCTTATTTGAAACATATTACAGTACCCATTTATTTCACTGTATGTTAAGCGGAATGTTGTAACTTCAAAATGTGCTACATTAGAGAACGTAAATTTTACACTGGAGCCCATTGGACTGTATAAATAGAAAAAGCGTCATGTTAGACAAAGCAAATTTCGCAACAATGTCCCATGACTACTTTTGAATTGCTGCAGCCTTATGGGTCGCTGCTACTTACCAGTACTAATACACGAGAAGTAAATAATACTTGATCCAGTATTGCTGCAAACGACCAAAACTCCAAATACTGCAACAATTTATTTGACTCCATAATTTGAAAAAGCGCTTTAACTTGCATGCACAAATGAAGAAAAGACCCATTCTGCGTAAAAAAGTTGAAGAGGTAGACAAAAGTAAATCGACGAAACACGTGTCAAAAGTAAAAAACGGCGACAGTGCTTAAAAAGCTCTGACCTAGGTGGAAACGAAACTGAATAACTAGTTATAAAGGAAAATAAAATGGGTTTGATGTCCCTGCCAATTTTATTTTCAATGTCTATCCTCTTTCAGAGAAATTTTCTACAAAGGAATGGCCATTGAATCAATACGAAGGGCCCCTGAAATTTCCTATGGAGTCGAGGGAATGCCTGTTAGTTATCCGTTTGGCATTCCATTCCTTAAAGACAGAGGGAAAATCTAACAAATCTAACTCTAAAAATACCCCGATATGTTTTTTTTTTTCTTTTTTTTTGTGTGTTGCAAGTTAGTTTTTTATAATTACATAATAAAAAAAATATTAATAATAAGCCTTTGCTGATTTTGAAAGACATCTGTTAAGTATTATTTGATTAACTCTTTCACTCGCCAGGTCTAGAGCAATGGACTTGGCTGTTTTTACTTCCTTAACAAGGCCTTGGTTATTATGTATAACGGTTCTTGCTTGAAGGGTAGCTAAAGATGAGGATTATACTCTATCCATAAAAAAAAAAAAAAAAAAAAAAAAAAAAAATATATATATATATATATATATATATATATATATATATATATATATATATATATATATATATATATATATATATATATATATATATATATATATATATATATATATATATATATATATATATATATATATATATATATATATATATATATATATATATATATATATATATATATATATATATATATATATATATATATATATATATATATATATATATATATATATATATATATATATATATATATATATATATATATATATATATATATATATATATACAGAAAAAACACAAAAAGGGATCTCGTGAAAAGGGTTAGCTATTTCGAGTAGAGATTTATAAAAAAGTTCAAATCTATGTCTGAGAGGATAAAGAAAACAGAAATGCTAATTTGAAAATTTAATCGAAGTCCTAGCTCAGGAACTCAAGAGCCATCTATTAAAAACTTGGATTATATGTTTAAATGATAGATTTGTTTTTAGCATTATGGTGATCAAATGTACTAACTTGCTTGTGTGGGACACGTCTATTTGTATTGTTATTTGCAGTAGCTATTCAACTTATGTGAATCTATTCTTTTTTTAGCCTGGAAATGACCCATACTGTTTCGTGGAGTTCGGAGATCATCAATCCGCATCTGCAGCTTTGGCTGCTATGAACAAGCGAAACTGTCTAGGCAAGGTAAGGCATCTTTCGCACTCTTTGTTCTCCCAAATTACTTCCGTATATGGCTGTTCATATAGAGGTGTATATGGTTGCTCGTGTACTAGCTAATATTTAAATCATATGCTAACTTAAAGGACCCGTCTCGTGGGTATTGGCTTCGCTGGTCTTTTCTCCCCCCCCCCTCCGCCTGGGTTTATTTGGGTCTTTGACCTTCGCAAATAGAGCCCAGCTTCACATTTCACCACTCGCTTCGCTCGCTATGGTCAGCAGCTCGGATTACTATTATCTTGACTTCAGATTTCTCGTTTAGGAAAATATTTTGCTGTCCTAATTTTTATAGCGTCTTTATTACTTAGCATACTCTTAGGATATTTATCGATAAAATGCTCTTTTATCTCAATAAAAGAACAATTAAGATGGTTAAGCCATGTTTTACTGACGAAGAATGATAGTTTCCAAAAATCATATTTTTTGGCAATCCAAGTGGGGCCAAACGAAAGGGGGTGCCTTTGGAAAAGGTCATAAGAAAAGATAAAAGGAAATTCGAACTACGTAAATGTAAAGTAGAGCTCTAGACAAAAGGATGGGAGGACTTTGTGCAGCTTTGTTGGTTTATGTTGGTTTGTGCAGCTTTATATATATATATTTATATATATGTTACCGCGAATGTACGAAATCTGGTTAATGTCGACATTCACAGGTGAATGTCCGAACTACTTTTTTTTCTGCTTGGATTCAATTAGCCTGGCGGGTCAGCTTCTCCGTCTTGCGTAAGCTATAATGGTAAAATTTAGGTTAGTTTATGTTAATTTAGGTTAGATTAAATTTGTTTATAAATATCGGAAATGGATTAAAAACCTATTTTAACCTAGCCCAACCTAGCCAAGCCCAACCTAACCTGTCATCATCAAATTTTTCATTAAACTGAAAAAGTTGACTGGCAAAGCTGACTAACCAAGGAGGAGAAAAGATAGTTCGAATATTCACCGGTGAATGTCGACATTCACCAATTTCGGACATACACATATATAAATTAAAAATAATTACCCCGTATTTTCTACGTAGATGTGGGTTGTCATTTATTTTGTGAGCGTAGAAAATATTTATTAGTGTTTTAGGAATCCATTTGATATCGAAAGAAAATTGGATTGAAAGAATGATTTTCTCTTGTCTTGAGTCGTCTTTTCATTCCTATTGTCGGAACTTAAAATCAACTTGTATAAGCTGAAGTTCTCCCTCTCTTGTTGCTCTGTAAAAAGAAAAATAATCTCCGTTCCTACGATGCGGTGATTGACACAGTGAAACAAAACCAGGGAAATATAATAGGAAGTGTTCAGCAAGCCGTAAAAGGAGATAGAAGTGTAAAACATTTCAAACGACAGACATGTCTCTACTAGCTTTTGAATCTTCATTTTTTGAGCGTTTTCTTTTTTTTTGGGGGGGGGGAGGTTCTTATCTTTGTTTTGTCTAGAACCGAGAAAAAACTGAAAAGATGGCTACTTCTGCTACATTGGTCAATTGATTACTGCATTCGAACAAATTGTTACAAATAGTCCATCTATATGTTGATACATCTATGACTGGGAAGTGGAGGGATGGATCTTTTCTCTCCTCTAAACTGAAAGTTATAAAATTCGTATTTCTTCGAAAAAATGCTACCTCCATAATAAAAATCGAGATATCATGTGGATAATCTAGAGGTCTTCCTTTGGCTCAGGAATATATTTGGAAGATTCGTCTAAAGCAATCCTCTGAGCCATCTAAATTGCGCTTTGGACATTTAAGGCCGTAAACGCACTTTGTTAGGCTTTCAGTCCTCCTCCCTTGAAAATTCCCTTCACATCCCTTATTCATATTAGTGCATATCAATGTTTGAGATAGTCTCCTTCACAGCTATTAGCTATAGTCTTCCTCAGGGACACTTAAGAGCGTAAACGCACTTTTTGGGCGTTCAGTCCACCTGCCTTTAAAATTCCCTTCACACCCCGTAGTTGTAGCAGTATGCCTACATATCAATTTTGAGATAGTTTTCTTCAAAGCTATGCGCTTTAGTCTCCTTCAAAGACATTTAAGAACATAAACACCTTTTTTTGTGCTTTCAGTCCACCTTCCTTTAAAATTCCCTTTACATCCCTTAGTTATAGCTGTGTTTATCAATGTTTGAGATAGTTTCCTTCGAAGCTATGAGTTATAGTCTCCTTTAAAGACATACTAGGCCTAAAACGCACTGTTTTGGACTTTCAGTCTACCTTCCTTTAAAAATCCCTTCACACCCCTTAGTTATACCATGAACATCAATGTTTGAGATAGTCTCCTTCAAATTCGGACTGAAGAACTATGAGGTGCAAAAGAAATATTATGCAATAAGCAGAGTAAAGGCGCAGATCAGAAGGAAACCAAACATATTTGAACCACCCCACCCTCCCCAGTCTTTTTTTGAAATTAAAAATATTAATTTCTGAGGAAATATGGGGCATTTGATGACGCCTGACTGCCCCCAATAAAATGGATTACACATTTGATTTCTTTGCTTGATACCTGAATTTATCCCAGCGTCGATTTGTATCTTTGAGTCTCTTATTCCATAAAGATTTTGCGGTTTTAGTTCTCTTTTTGTCATTAGGACAGTTCTGTATGGATAATTGTGTCCCTCTTGCTTTCATGATTGGAATTCCCAAGCTTGTGAAGTGTTACAATTGGGAAAGTCCAGAATCTTCAATAACTATCTCTAACATCTGTGCCATTTTCCCTGGTCTCCATATCAATATTCGTTATGGTGTTTTCTGGCAATTAATACGACTTCGGGAATTAACTAGTGAGGTACTGCTTATTTGATGGCATTTCTAGAGAAATGCTTTTAGACTGTATACATATTTAATTGTACGAAGCAAATGGTTTTTGGCTTTGCAATAAAGCTTGGGATGTTTCTCTTTCTTAATACGGATTACTGGGGTCTAGTTGTCAAATGCTAAAAAGCTGCTTATTATAAGATCTCGAGTTTTTTTTTGTCATTATTTTTTGTTATTTGTAGGTTTATGGTTCTGCTGGGATTTTCCAGGATCCCCCATCAGAAAATTTAAAGCGGCTTTTTGCCCCGAAGAGAGTTAATTTAAAATAACATTTTCTTTCCGGCAAGCTTCAGCGAGACTGAAACTAGGAAGCCTAAGAACATATATAGGGTCTGAACTGAGAATGCCAGATAGCCAAACCTTAAGGAAACATTTAGACTATTCTGTGCAAGGTTGTATCCAGAATATTCTCGGTGTGTGTGGGAGTGGGGGTACTGTTCAAAAGACGCATCAAAGTGTTTTATGCATTTTTCTTACGTTTTTACGAGTCAGACACACATTTTTTGGGGGGGAGGGTCAAACTCCCTAAGTCTCCCCCTTGATACTGCCTTGATTGTGTGATATCTATCAACCACGGAGATTTTAGATGGTTATTACTTATTTGAGACGCAAAAGGTGTTGATCAAACACTTTCAGGGTTTTCTTACCATTTTGAAATATTCTCCTCATATTTGTAGGGTTTTTGGGAAGATGTCAAAGGTTTCTAGAGCCACTCATTATATAAAAAAAATCTTATGAAACATCTTGAATAATTTTCAAGTTGAAAGTAGTAACGATTCCTTGAAGAATTTTGTCAAAATCTTATGCATTTATATGCATAAGAGTAGATGTATATTATCTTCTGTATACTTGTCAAGAACAACGTGATTTTAGAGCAATGTATTATTCCGTATTGTTACAAATTTACATTACTCCACGGTGTCATTTCTGATGTTCATTTATTAGTTATACATAAATAAGATTTTGTCGAGTCGCTGTGCCCAATAAGCTAATAACCAATTTAGCAAATTCCAGTATTGCTGTGTATTCAAATGAATAACTTTCCAGATGTTTTTTATTGTGTCTAACAAACTTAGGAACTATTTTTGTTAAGAAAATGTCAGCCAAATTTATTTAAGAGCGCTAGCTCAATCTCAGCCAAATCTCAGGTTGGCTGAGATTAAGAAAATCTCAGGTTAAGCTCAATCTCATCCAAATCTCAGGTTAAGCTCAATCTCATCCAAATCTCAGGTTAAGCTCAATCTCATCCAAATCTCAGGTTAAGCTCAATCTCATCCAAATCTCAGGTTAAGCTCAATATCAGCCAAATCTTAGGTTGGCTGAAATTAAGAAAATCTTAGCCAAATTTGTTTTCGAACGATGTAGCTCTGAGTTGTTATTTCAGTTCGATATGTATCAGAATAAAATATCTAACTCGCATACGGTACTTAAACTTGACTGATCTTTTGACAATTTCAAAAATTCTCAGGAAAGTTAGCGTCAGCTTTAAGTTTTTCTCTGTTTATTTTTTTCTTGTAGAAGTATGTTTTAGATCAAACAGTTCGTGGTAACGAACTGTAAGTAAGGAGCGACCCGGCTCAATGGTAACCGAAACTCTAGAAAACGGGTTTTTGATACCAATAGATATATCAAAAGAATCAGATTTCAATGCTGATTTCAAATATATAACTTTCATCAAGTTTAGAGCTACCCATCAAAAGTTACGCGCCTTAGAAAATTTGGCTGATTTTCAAAAAAAGGGGGAAAGACCCCCTAAAAGTTATAGAACCTTAATGAAAATCACACCATCATATTCAGCGTATCAGAGAACCCTACTGTAGAGGTTTCAAGCTCCTATCTACAAAAATGTGGATTTTTGCATTTTTTGCCAGAAGAAAGATCACGGATGCGTGTTTATTTGTTTGCTTGTTTGTTTGTTTGTTTGTTTGTTTTTTTTTTTCCCCAGGGGTGATCGTATCGACCCAGTGGTCCTAGAATATCGTGGGAGGGCTCATTGGAACGGAAATTTAAAGTTCTAGTGCCCTGTTTAAGTGACCAAAAAAATTGAGGGCAACTAGGTCCCCTCCCACGCTTATTTTTTTTACCAAAGTCACCCGATCAAAATTTTTAGATAGCCATTTTGTTCAACATGGTCAAAAATATGATAAAAATGTCTTTTGGGATGACTTAATCCCCCAAAGTACCCAGAGGGAGGGCTAAAAGATATGAACTTTACCCAATGTTAACATATAGTATTGGTTATTCGGAAGTATACAGATGTTTTCTGGTGGTTTTTTTTCTGCTAGTGGGAGGGAAGGGTGGGTCGGGGGTTATGTTGGAGGATCTGTTCATGAAGGAAGTTTTCATGGGGGAAGGGAAATCACCATGAAGGGGGCGCCGGACTTGCCAGCATTATTTATTTGTTATTGGGAAGTATACAACCATTTTCAGGAAGGATTTTTTCTGGAGGGGGGGCTAGAGGAGGGAATTACTCTGGAGAATATTTCCGTGGAGGATGTTTCTTTGGGGTAAGGGACATTTCGATGAAGGGGGCGCCGGATTTCCAAGCATTATTTAAAAAACGATCAGAAATTAAATAAAAAAAAAAACAAGTTTTTTCAAATGAAATGTAAGAAGGAATATTAGAACTTAAAATGAACAGAAATTATAACGTATGTGAGGGGGTTTTCCCCCAACGCAATACTTTAATCTTTACGCCACAGTTTTTTTAGCGCTTTCAAAAGAGCTCTCTATTCTAATTAACCGGTCTTTGTGATTCAGGGGTTTGTGAATCAATTTTTTTTTTTACTTTTAATATAAAGAGTGTGGCATTGAATAAGGGGAGAACCCCTCATATACGTAATAACATATACGTAATAAAAAAAACAATAAAAAAACAAGCGATACGGCTCAATAGTAATCGAAACTTTTAAAAACGGAATTTTGATGTCAAGAAATGTATCAAAAGAATGTGTTTATAATGCTGATTCTAAATATATAAATTTTATTAAGTTTAGTATTACTCATCAAAGGCAACAAGCCTGAGGAAATTTACTCGATTTTTTAAAGAGGGGGAAACATCCCCTACAAGTGAAAGAATTTTAATGAAAATCACAACGTCAGATTCAGCGTATCAGAAAACCCTATTACATAGGTTTCAAGCTCATATCTGCAAAAATCTGCAACTTTGAATTTTTGCCAGAAGAAAAATATACGAATATAGAAGTTAGTTACGTAAGTTAATTTGTAAAGACATTCATTTAGCAAAAGAAAAGTAAAATTTTTATGCAAATAAAAGCTGCATTAACTAAAAAACGATCAGAAATTAAATAAAAAAAACAAGTTTTTTAAACTGAAAGTAAGGAGCGACATTAAAACTTAAAACGAACAGAAATTATTCCGTATATGAAGGGGCTGTCCCCTCCTCAACGCCTCGCTCTTTACGCTAAAGTTTTTTTATTGTTTAGAAAAATAGAGTTGTGAGAAAGTCAAACTTTAGCGTAAAGAGCGAGGCGTTGAGGAGGGGACAGCCCCCTTCATATACGGAATGATTTCTGTTCGTTTTAAGTTTTAATGTCGCTCCTTACTTTCAGTTTAAAAAACTTGTTTTTTTT
Organism: Artemia sp. Qi Xiang Cuo; assembly: GCF_049724085.1. Classification (NCBI taxonomy): domain Eukaryota; kingdom Metazoa; phylum Arthropoda; class Branchiopoda; order Anostraca; family Artemiidae; genus Artemia; species Artemia sp. Qi Xiang Cuo. The sequence goes on from NC_142797.1 coordinate 31,865,093, forward strand.
ATTTATTGCTATCAGAATCGCTAGTCCCTATTACTTTAGCCAATAAAACAACTATAATTTACGATAGAAAAGATAGGGACGTCAAATAAGGTTTCGAGCGGCATTAACTGGCATTCTCTAAATTGTTTGTGGGAGCTGAAAAACAATTTTTAGTTTATTTATATGAGTTTGTGAGAAATTAAACAGCTTAGTTTACCAATGTTTCATCATGTAAAAGGGCCACTTCAGTGGTATCACCAAGAGGAATGTTTTGGGGTCTCATTTCCTGTCCAAATTCAGACAAAATTATCCTTTTGATTTGTATTTATGGTTGAAAAAGCCAATATTTTAAAGGGTGTCTTAAAAAGAACGTCAGATTTGAATCTACTATAAATCGAATTTACATTACACTTACGAATTTACATCACAAACATTAACCTGGAGAACAAAAACACAGTATCAAAATATAACCTCAATGATCAGGATAACAAAACATGCAAACAATGTTGCCAACACCAACAAATAAAAATAACAGGCTTTTCAAGTCTGGCGCTTTTTTTTGACATCCTTTATATTATACATAGTATAATACTATCTGAAATATTTGATTGTATTTCCAGGATAAAGTAGTCAAACATATTTCAAATTCAAAATAAGGAACACTTAAGTGTGTCAGTTATAAACATTACACCCATCTATTAACCATCGTTGCCACTTGACATATGAGATTAATTACTTCATCATAACTGTGCAAAAAGGAAAATTCTCCAGAGATTATTCCGGAGTATTCCCCCACCCCGAAAATATTGAAAATAATTACCTACAATTACACTTACTTTTCCCATGTTTTAACCTCTCTTTCTCCTCCCACAAAGAATATCCTGTAATACACCAACCCCTCTCTGCCTCCCGTGGGTTTGCATTTAGGCTTTAACTTAATGACAGAAAAAGGAACGACAATTATATTGTGTTATTTAATCCTTCCACTTCTTCAAAAACCTTTTACTCCTTCTTTCCCTACTCTTACCCCAGTTCCCACCTGTGATTTAATTACTTAGTTTTGCAATGACCTACTAGATGGAAGCACAGGGAATGCAAAGCACACGCTTTTCTTGGGGAGATTTTGAAATCTCAATTTCAGCATTAATTTTTTGACTCAAATCCTGTTTCATTTTCAAAATCATTTACTTTATTCAATCTTTGATAGAAATGTCTTGGACATTTAAAATCAATAATTCAATTGGGGAAAAGGAACATAATCAAATCATCAAACATAGAAAGTACACACAGTGTCGTTTTGTTATTTGTCATAATTTTCCAAAATAATTTGATTATTCTATGAGCTGAATACAGATTACATCTGGTGAAGTGTCAAAAACGAGAATTTAGCATCTCCTGGATATGGGCAACTCTTGGAAATTTTTTCAAATTGAATGGATTCTCGTACAAATGGAAAGTCTTGTATTATTTCATATTATCCATTTCTCTCTTTTTATTAAATTTGGTTCGCCTTTGGTAAATATTTTTACAGGATTTCCCCCCTGGTTTGAAAGGAAGGATGTGCATATTATCAAATTACGTTTTGAGGGAGAGGCTAATGGACAGTATTCGATTATTTGAATGTGATTTTTGAGTTTTCTTTTTAATTTTCGAAGGGAAGCTAAGGTGTTCTATCTGTCATTAGATATTTTCAAGCACCACAAATTTTTTTTTTTTAAAATAAAAAGGAAATGGTGCATTCCCTCACAAACCTGCTGGCAAGGTTGATATAAGATCAAGAACAATCAATTTTGTATTTCGAAAAAAAAAAAAAAAAACATTATAAGCATCATTCCTTAGTATCACCCTGATATAAAAATGCCAAGACAGCTCATAATTTTTTTTAAAAGTTATGTTATTACGTTGTCAATTAAGGAGATATTCACAAGGGGCAATTTTATATGTGAAATAAACTGATCATTGGGAGATAGGGGGAGAGGTCTTGGTCCAACCTCTTCCGAAAGCTCTTAGTTTTAACCTTTATCCCGAATCCCTATCATTCTTATAAAACATATCCTTTCCCTAATATTGGCTCGAAGAACTCCCCCCCCCCCCCCCTAAAAAACGGCAAATATAATTTAGGCTAAGGTATATTTAATTCTAATAAGTTTTCCTACGTTGATAAGATATGAGATAAGATATTTTATTTAAAAAAAATCGCTATCACAAGCCCACAAAGGTCCGAATTCGGACTTTGGAGTCGACAATATAAATGGTTACACTAAAAATTCAAAGAACAACAACAAAATAGAGAAAACCATAATGAACAATCGTTTAAAAGTCAATAATTAAAACTGTGAAAACTCAATTAAAAAATTAAAAAGATAAAAACTGGTCAAACTAAACTTACAGTGAGGCACAAACGCATTAAGAACTAGTCAAACTAAACTTAGAGAAAGACAAATACATTTAAATTAAAAAGGATACTAAGAAAATTTCAATAATTCAACTACAGTAAATAAATAAAAGAATTAAAAACAATAAGAACTGGTAAAAAAAAACAGGAGGGGGGCAAGCAAATGAGTGCAAGAACCTGGGCAGTACCATCAACTAATAAACAAAAAAGAGGGGGGGGGGAAAGAAACTATTGAGCTATTTTATTTATTTTTTCTGTAATGAAGGGGATAAAAGTTCTTTCGTATCTGGAAGTAACGCAGTGAATGGGGGACAAAGCAGGGATGGGCTCAGAAACAATTAGAGGCGGCCGTAATCTGGATGGGGAGTGACGTTTGTGGAAAATACTTGCCGTCCGAGGGTTTATTATGGCATTGTCTGCAAAACGGAGGCACGACGAAGTCCGCCATTGGTCCAGGGTTTTCAGACTAGCTTTTTTTAGGAGCTGAGAGTATTACACCTTGCCTTCTTTGAAAATTATTCGCAAGACCCTTTTTTGAATTGATTCGATTTTTTCCGATTCTTCGCGAGAGATACCAGGGTACCAAACTGGACAAGCATATTCTAGATGCGGGCGGACAAAAGACGTGTAAATTCGTAAGGAGTGGGAAGGGGGGATGCTGAATTTATTTAGGAGCTTAAGGAGGGCGATAGACGCATTATCTCTATGGATGATTTCTTTAACATGGATATCCCACTTTAAATTTGAAGAAATTGTGACTCCAAGTAGTTTAAATGAGGAAACAGAAATTTCAGGAGGGATAGGATTAGGAAAATAGGGCGAGGATTTGAGGAAATAAATGGGCATTATCATGGACTTAGAGCCGTTTACTGTCATGTCTAAGTCTAAGGCCTCGTCTCCAATTTCATTGAGGATACTAATAGGGTCCTTATTAAATTTCTGAAGCAAGTTTCAACATCCGTTAGGTCATCAACAAATTTGCATCGGTCAGGAAATTCCTTTGCGAGGCTGTTGATCATTACTGAAAAAAGGAGGGGACATAGGAGAGTACCTTGGGGTATGCCGTTGTGGACAGGGAGAGGATAAGAATAATGGTTTTGGTATTTGACAACTTGCGATCTATTTGTTAAGAAGGAGGCAACTAATTTCACCAGTAAGGGATCAATAATGAACTCGTTGACAAGTTTATCAATTAAAATATTATGGTTAACAAGGTCGAATGCTTTCTGAAGGTCAATGGAAATTAAATTTAGCCAGGAATTAGGCTTTTCAAGGATTTTCCCGATGTGATCAATAAGAAAAACGAGGTAATGGAAAGTAGAGGTGGATTTTAGGTTCTAAAATTGTTTCAAGTCAGTGAGAGGTAGGACTTTTACTTTTGGCCAATCCGCAAGTAATCCTTCATAAAGTTTGGAGAAAATAGGAGTAAGAGTTATAGGCCGAACGCCTTCAAAACTAGGCTTTCCGTTTTTTTTTTCAATGAGTTTATGAAGCCATGTTTCCAAATTGTAGGCATTTGCCAAGACTCGGTCATTTTGTTAAACAGGAAAAACAATGGCTTAGACAAGAAATCACCGAAGGCACTAACAAGAGGACAGGGGATATCCAAAGGACAAATATTTGTCTTTCTTAGTTTTTGAATTCTTCTTTCTATCTCAGACGGGGAAACAGTGGGTAAAGAACGGGAAAGGGCTCCTGATGGTAATTGGTCGGACAGTGGTGGAAGGCTCTGGACAATGGAAGCGAGGAATTTATTGAGATTATTGGCAGTAATATCAGGGGACTCGGGTAGATTGAAGTTAAGCTGTTCAAATCTCCTGCCACATAGCTTTTTAACCTCAGAATACCAGTTTTTTGGTTTATTAGTCCCGTCCCTCCCGTAAGAGATCCTTAGTACTACTCTTACAACCCCTGTAAGGATTAAATCTATGTGTACCTATGTCTTGGCTGTATCCTTGAATAGGCACCATATTTAAGATACCCTTTTTGTCTCCACGGTTTTAACCATAACGGTCAAAACATAAGCCAACTTTGAATTAGATGGGGCTAGAGAAATTTAATCCATTCCAGCACACCAAAATTTATAAAAGTGGTTGGGACATTCCTTTTTCTGTATTAATATTCCCTGTCAGCATATAGTTTATTTTAATGGTGTCCGAAGCTTTTGCTCGAATTACTTTTGAAAATGCCCAATTTTTCGCCTTCTTCTTTTGTTGGATTAAATGGTCTGTGTTTACAATTGTAGAAGTAGATTCTCTCTTCTGGACTCGCCCATGTATATTAGAATAGCTTAGAAACAGTAAATGACCCAGAAATCAGAGGAAACTTTCTACTTAGAAAAGAGACAGATATGTAGAACAGTATCGCACTGATTCCGGATATCATCTGAATTATGACAGCAACGGGTGTTTTTTTTTTCAACTTTTTTATGGAGGGTATCCTCCTCCTATTTGAATATTTTGGACACGTGATATTGCCTCATTTTGACGATTAATATGATAAGTTTTTTCTCTCTTAATTCTTGTGCTCTCATCCCAGGCAATGGATTGAAGGATTATATAATAAGTCAAAGCAAAAGACGAAATATGTACGAGCTCTAATAAAATAAATAAAATTCATTAAAATCACAAAATATTTATGAAAATTAAGTTTCATAAGAGCAGTATCGAAGATTTTCTTTTAAGGAAAACGAGATTTTTATTTAAAAAATAAATAAATATATGAACAAGCCTAAATTCCAAACTTTACATGCGAGTACGGTGCTGAATTCTACTTAACTGAAATAGCAGCAATTATACTTCCACTGAGGGGAAGGGGATAGGGCAAATTCCCATTCCACCAGTATTTGTCCAAAGGACCTCATGAGAGAATGGAAGATAGTGGCTTAAAATTTACTTTTCTATTTTTGATACTTTCCTGCCTATGAATATTCGTCTTGTCTACTCTCATTCCCCGATACCTGGTCTTCCTAAATTTATTGACACATTGGACTGGTAAAGTGTTAACGAATCAGGACAAAACTTCGAGCTGTGAGTCAAATCAAAGTGAAATCTTGGGTGGTTTTTTTTTTCATTAATTTACATTGGCCGAATAGCCCTTGACTTTTTTGTCTCTTAGAGATTTTATGGAAAATTTCCTTGGTGACATTCTAGGACTCCTCGAATCCTAGTCTCTTACCTTCCTCAGTTTTAGACCTATGTCTCTATTAGTGTTAATAAGCCATTAAAAACTTTGTACTCTGCTTCAACTCAAAATTAAATCGTGGAGGGTTTTCTGTTTGAAATCTATCTATGGCATTCTCAAAGAAGAGAATTATTTTAGGAAATGTTGACTATTGTTTTGAGATGAGTTGAAGTACCTCATTATAGATATCTTGCTTGAGAAGCACAAGGGTCTTGTTAGAGATATGAGTATGGAATCACACCCTTAGGCAAGCAAATTGAAAGCAGGTTCTCTAGATAAGAGGAATCAACGTTTTTCTATAAGATATGCAGTTGATTGTTTCTCTATTATTTTTTCTTGAAAACTAAACATAACTCTGCTATGTAAAATGGTGCGTTTGATATGAATTGTAGCATGACAATGCTGCGGTGCATTATGTAACCTAATGTTTGTTATTGAACAGATGTTTGTTCTATCATTGTCCGTAATGTCGGGTAATAATGAAAAACACCAAAAATGATCAAACGGTATAACTGTAGAATTAAGCAGCTGTGTTTTCACGTAAAAAAAGCTTCTTTTTGCGTTTATTGTCAAAATTTTTCAGGTTCTTTCTGCAATTGTATGCGTAAATGATTGTGTAATGGCTACGTTGAACCGTTGAGAAACGCACCTGAAAAAAAGGATAAAATAATGGTTTTCTACTTAATTCAGTACCTCTAGTTCTGCCAATTGTTCTTTAATAGGTAGAAAGAAATGACTTCATTTAATAATTATGTCTTTGTGCGTGCGTTTACTGTGGACAAAGAGTTTGGGGGTAAAAAAAAAATTGCTGCTGAATGAACCCAGGGTCTAATAAAACCGGCCATCATGCACAATTTGCTATGCCTGACGGACACTAGAAAATATTTTTTGTTTTGTCCAAAACGTAGGAAACAACATCTCACATCTTCGTAAATTTAAGGAGAGCTAAAGTAAATATTTCGAGCTTTTTGCGAAAAATAATCTTAGGAAATAAATAATAGAAAGTATGCGAAATTACGGCGTTTATCTTGATAGTATACTTTCAAAGCAGCACATTGTGGGAAAGATTATGTTAATAAGTCTTTGTTATAGAGGTAGGGAAACATTTGCGTCTAGACACGTGATAGAGGAAGGATAAATTCGTGCAATGTTCACTCCTCCACCACATCTTGGGATTGTTATAGTTTTCTTGAATTTATTATGTTTTCCATTTACTTCGCCTATATTTGTTTTTCTTATCCCACCCCCCACACACCTCCCCCCGCTGGTCTTGCGGACGTATCTTTTTGTGTTCCAATTAAAACTAGTGTTCTTCTGTGAATTACGTATATATGATTCTTTAAATGTGGCCAGTCGATAAAGGCTTATAATACACTCAATAAACTCCGCGTATTATATACCAGTACTCATGTTAGTGTTCATATTCATATTTGTACATCGGAGCAACACATTGCTTTAATATTTTTTTCTGTAACGTAATCAGCGATCTGCAGCTTGGTAACGGAAAGTGATGGGAATCACCTTTTTTCGGGTATGGGGATCGTGGCTCAGAGAAGAAAACTTCCTGTTAAGTTTGTCAGATATCCAGTAAAAAAAAAGAAAAAAAGATATTTTTTTCTGGCCTATTAATGGAACTGTACTAGCTCCGTAAGTAAACTTCAGAGGGATCGTTTAATTGCAGACTCGTAACAATGTGGGATTACTTGTGAAAAACGCGGTGTCAAAAATTCTTTTTTTTTTCTAGATTTCTAGGAAATCATTTTGGAAAGGTCAATCTGGAAATCCTGGATTCCAAGTTTTATAGTTTTATTTCAATAACTTTTCGGTTTTTGATCGAATTTTTGGAAATTCGGAAACCAGAAGTGGTCTGAAAGAAGTCAAATTGTGATCCGACTTATAGGTCGAAGGAAGGGTGCCTATTTCCCACACTTTTTCTTTGTAAATCTTCAAAAATGGGCGGTCAGATCTCGAGTTTTCAGACGCAACTTGACCTGTGCGGGTGAATATGAGGGAATCTCTAACTTTCTGTCGTTAGAACAACTTTTGATTATTTTTTTTTTATTTTGGTTTTCTTTGCCTTTTTTCTTTCTTTTCTACTCCTACTTCTTCAATAATATGGTTTTGGGCATAGCGAGGGGTAATAAAATTACACATTAATAAATATAGCAAATGTATTGCCATGTCTTGAAAAAACCTGAAGAGAAATAGAGAAATTATTTGCGTTTTACATCTTCGTAGTCTTTGTCTGCTTTAACTTCTGTGGAAGGAAGGGAGGGACTTAGGTTGGTCATGAATAAAAGATCTAAACCTGGACTGGCCTACCATGACAAAACCAATTAAGTAAATCCCGAAACAACGTGTCTACGACCAGTAGAAAGAAAAAGATCAAGAATAAAAAAGAATATTTAGCCTGTATCTCAAGTAATTGTCCTCATAGTTAGAAAAGTTAAAGAATTAAATAAAAATAGAAAAATGTAGCATAACTAAATTCACAGGAGAATAAAAGGAAAACATCAAACCGATATATACAATAACAGCTCCGAGTAAAATCCAAAGAAATAGAATACAATATTTGTAATTTGGCTACTCAGGTAAAAGCTTAAAATAATAAATTTACAATTAATAAGCTACCGTACTCCTCATATCAAATAAGCAACTGACAATACGATCATACAAACAAATGAAAACGCTTTAGTTATTCTGTTGAAAAATAATTGTTTTATTTGCATCCAGTGCAGCTTTTCGTTCTTTTAAAATTCAACTTAATACCTCGGTGATTCTATATGGTCGAGATACAATTTTTCAACGGTGATCTTAAGAAGGATTTTGATAGTAGACTGATTTTTTAAGGTAATATCTTAAATCGAAGCAGCCCGGCCTCTCATGTTTAAGTTTTTTGTGTTATGAGTAAATGTTTCACACAGATTAGCACCTGTGTTTAGATGTTTAATATTTAATTATTTTGTTTCATGATCCCCCTCCATTACATACTATGAGCCCTTGTGGGGATTATTGATTTTATTTATTGTACAATTTTTGTTATTTGTTTGGAATGTATCTTTTTTTTTGTTCTTTGTGGCTTGAAATATTCATTACATACTTTGAAAGAAATTACTTTTGTTTCAAGACATAACGTTTATATTTTTGTCTTGGCGTAATCCCAACAATTATTGTCTCATTTTGGGTGTAACCGAAGTCGAATTTTTTCAAACTGGACATCGAGAAAGAGATTTGAGATATGTTTTAGACAGTATTATGTTGGATTTTAGATTGAATTGAAACCCCCATAATTTCTCTTTCGTGGAAAAATATTCCTAGGAAATTTTGACATGGGGGTTCATTATCAAATTTCCTGGGGTGATACAGAGTTGAAATGTTGAAATTTATAATAGGGACCATGTATTTCCGTTTAATGAATTCGCATGTCGGTTGTTGTGTTTGTTGTTTTTTTTATGAGTTTTTGTAGTGGATAGGAGACTTTTTTTATGGGCTAGGACCTATTAAAAAGGGGGAATTCATTGGTTATTACAAACGTTATGGATAAAAAGAGTAAATATTATGGATTTATACAAAATAAATATGTTTTGCATTTGAAATACAAGCACATCTCAGAGAAGCAAAAAATAATATCTTGCGTAAATATATAACTTTTATACTTACTGGTTTCTATTAGGAGGATATTTTTAAACTTGTCCCGAAGACACAATATTTCAATCTCAATTATATTGTGGTTCCCATTGAAATTGGCTGTTCTTTTCTCTTTTTTTTTTTCATTCTCACCAATAAACCGAGTGCAATCCTGGTAAAGCTTGAATCTCTATTTTTAAAGTGGGATTAACATTCAAATTCCTCGAGACGGAGTTGAATATTGAAGTTTTAACAACGTTTCCTGGAAAAAATCAGAGGCCCCCTGCAAGAGGCTGCATTAACCCCTTGGTCGGCAAGAAATAGTTTTCTGATGGTGACTTTAGAAAGGATTATCAAACAATTACCTGATAGGTTATATTGGCTGTATGAGGGGAGGAGAGGGTGCAAATCTGGAAAACCACAAGGGACTCGTGCTTTATATACTCCCATGCCAGTTTTTTTTATGTATAATTATGCAGGAAAGAATTAATGCTATAAAGAAAAAATCAATATATTTTCCTTTTTCTTCGGGAAATTGCAAAATGATCAACAAATACTTTTCTTGTTGTTCATCCTTCTTTTCTCAAGGGGTCAGTTTGAAAGACGAAGATAATTCTTGGGAATGACTTTTCCATTCCAAGCTTGTCGAACTCAAGCCCATTGTCGCATATCCATTCCTCTAGAATATACATTCTCAATTTATCCCTTTCTTTAGTGGGGGCCTCTCCAATAGCTGTCACCAAAACCGATTGACATTACTGATATTGAATACTACAGATGTACTGCTTCTCAAACAATTGATGCCTTATATCCTTTTTCCCTTAGCAATACTAAAAAAAGAAGGAAAAACACAGTCTTTTCTTGACAGTCAAATTTTACTTGGATTTAAGGGTGGAAACTTTGGAATTTAATTTATTTGAAACAATAGTTCTAGTGTTTTCTACATATTGTACAATTGGGCCTCTAAATACATCTAATGAATTCTAATTGTTATTTCCAGGGAATGCAGATTTAGTAACTTTAAGATGCTGAATTCAACTCCTGAAATCTCCCTATCTTCAACTCCGAGTCTCACTTATGGAGTCTTAGGGAATCTGACTTTGACTCCGACACCTTCAACTTTTGAAGTTATATTAACACCCAACTCAAAATCCCGACCTTTTTGTCTGCTAAATTTGGACCCCCATATTTGAAAACTCATTTATACTGCTTAAAGTGTTCATCAGAGTACTCCATGCCGACAAATATCGAGATGACAATCCAGAAGTTCTGGATTTGAATGTCTGTAAAGGCACTTGACTTTTACTTTATTTTGTCGGCTCTTAATTAACTATGCTGTATTTCAGACTCCCAACTTTGACTCCTTTACCAGAAAATCAGTACCGACTCCACTTCCATGGCTGCTTATCTGTGATTATCTTCAATTTACCATTGTAAGCAGAAAGGTAGTCGCTTTGGTTAGGTCAATACGTGTTACAGCAGGCAACGCCCAGGGCTATGTTTAACTTCTCCTCTATCACAGATGCTTACCAAGTCTCCCTCCAATTTTTTTATTTAGCAACTAGAGTCTTCGAACCCTGTCGAAACTAGCCCTGTAAAAAATATTCATGAATCCATTAAGGGTTAGGTGATTTATAAATACTGAAATGCGCGTATTTACTGTCAGTTGCAGTATGATTAACAGTAACGATTGTTTGGAACCAAAATTATCAGCTGATAAGGTTTATACTCATTGTAAAACGTGCGACTTTGCGATACGCCTACTGCTGTAAGTTGCTCCGAGAGGATAAGGTACTTATCTACTTCCAAAGTGCATTAATTTCATATATAGGCTATACCTTCGATGCTATTTTATTGCTTTTATTCTCACTTTCATCGCTGTCATTTTCAGGTTCCGTTGATACTCTCTCGCTTTGCCAGTCAGAGCGCACGAATTTTTATGCTATTACCTAGACCTTTTCTGAAAGAACTATCTAAACTTGCTTTAAAAAAGGAAAATGTGTTCTTTTCGTATGTTTTTCATGCTTTCCAACACATTTTTCAATCTAAAACAAAAGAGTTTAAAGTAAATTTCGAGAAGGTAATTCGGTGCACCGATAAACCTGAATCTCAGCTATTAAATAATAGCCAAATTGCCGTCAAAAGTTAAAATATTAAAACCCTAAGACTTCAGAAAAACAACATGTAAAGAACTTGTACAGATAACATATACCTTAAAGAAAGATATACCCTAAAAATTTCGTAATTCTGAAACAACCAAAGAAATATAGAAAATCGTGGTTTTATATAGAACCGTGGTATTATAGAAAATCGATGAATAGACCTAAGATGGGTCCTGGGGACATTAATATTTTTCTTTTTATGCCCGTGGCACTGTCAGGGTCAATCAATTGCTTTGATTGCAAAAAAAGAAGTCAAATTTAAATATCGTTATTTTGATATCTGAACACCATCGTTATTTATTGATTATCTCTAATGTGATATCCATTGGATTATTGCAATAAGGAATAGATTAAAGAATCCTGAAAGAATAGGCTGGATTTTTATGTTTTATCACACATCTCTTTGCATTTTAAATAGTCGGAAGCCTGTGGGAGAGAGAACGAGTCGTGGTCCCATTCTTCTACTAGGAAAAGTGGCTTTATCAAACTCCACCAGAAAGAATAGGATTTTATCTTGTGAAATTTATGAATAAATATCATACATCGTAAACATGACCGTGATCTCCGGAAACTGGCAACGATACTCCACTTTAAACAACGGAGTGCATAAAAATTGTGATAAAATCAGTTTTTATGTCTCCACTGGAAATTGCTTCTACTTTAAAGGAAGAGTTGGGAGCACCCGGGAAAAATTAAAACGTTTCTAATATTTAGCCATTCTATTGATTGCTAGGATTCTTTTTTGTTTACTTTTGACCCAGTAGAATGATTGTTTAGCTATTTAATAGAAGGTGATACCTCCTTTAATGAGAAGTGACATATGCAGGGTGTCATTCAGCAAGCTTTAGGCGTGGCAGACTGAAAGAGGGCTTCGTTATATATCGATTGCACATAACCACCGATTTCGGGTAGTTTAGGAATAATTTACGTATATATTTAATATATGCAAGCTTTTGTGTACCAAATTTATAAATTTTTGCACCAAACCAATCGTAAACAAAGGAGATGGACTTTTTTTTAAACCAAAAACTAATTGTGGAACAGCCTGATGCATATTCCATTGCCCAGTGTGTGCCTGGGCCCCCCTTTAGCCTCAAATTGCCTCTGGTCAAAATTTTAAGGTAACTATTTTCATCAGAACGACTGAAAAAAAAAACATCCCTCTGGAAGCGATAATCTTCATGTAGTCTAAGAGCAAGGGTCCAAAGTTGTGGAAATAGCCTATAGAAATTTAGAGGCTTCGCAAATATATTTTAATAGAAAAGTGTACATGTTGTACCTTGTGGAAATCTGAGTCTTACGAGGTTTTGAATCCGCATGATTGAAGGGCGCAAAATGAAGGTCTCGGCCTTCCAACCCACCAATTCTGAATCCTTAAATATGAGAATGTGTTGCTCTTAATTCTCTACCTATTAGGGAATAATTAGGGAACTGTTGGAGATGTCTAATTGTTAGTCGTTAAAAGGCGTTCAGGTTTTTGCCCGTTGAGACTTAGTATGAATGTCTAAAATCAAAACGTATTAAGTACGTATTTTACGAATAGTGTTTGCTTGTCACCAAAAATAGTATTTAAGGGTTGCTGAGCTTACTGAATATTAAAAAAACAAACAAAAAAAACAAGTTTTTTAAATTGAAAGTAAGGAGCGACATTAAAACTTAAAACGAACAGAAATTATTCCGTATATGAAAGGGGCTGTCCCATCCTCAACGCCTCGCTCTTTACGCTAAAGTTTTTTATTGTTTAAAAAAATAAAGTTGTGAGACAGTCAAACTTTAGCGTAAAGTGCGAGGTGTTGAGGAGAGGACAGCCCCTTTCATATACGGAATAGTTTCTGTTCGTTTTAAGTTTTAATGTCACTCCTTACTTTCAGTTTAAAAAACTTATTTTTTTTAATTTAATTTCTGATCGTTTTTTAGTTAATGCAGCTTTTATTTTGGCTCACCATCATTGAATAAGTAAACAAAATTTGCGCAAAAATTTTACTCTTCTTTTGCTAAATGGCTGTCTCTAAATTTGGTTCTGACGTAATTTACAAATTAACTTACGTAACGAACTTCTAGTTCTATATTCGTATATTTTTCTTCTGGCAAAAAATACGTTGCAGATGTAGTTGCAGATTTTTGCGGATATGGGCTTGAAACCTATATAATAGGGTTTTCTGATACGCTGAATCTGACGGTGTGATTTTCATTAAAATTCTTTCACTTGTAGGGGATGTTTCCTCCCTCTTTAAAAATCAGGTAAATTTTCTCAGGCTCGTAGCCTTTGATGAGTAATACTACACTTAATAAAATTTATATATTTAGAATCAGCATTATAAGCCCATTCTGACATTAAAATTCCGTTTTTAAAAGTTTCGATTACTATTGAGCCGTATCGCTTGTTTTTTTTTATTGTTTTTCTTTATTACGTATATGTTATGACGTATATGAGGGGGTTCTCCCCTTAGTCAATACCACGTTCTTTACGTTAAAAGTAAAAAAAAAAAAAATTTAATTCACAAACTCCTGAATCACCAAGGCCGTTTAATTAGAATAGATAGCTCTTTTGAAAGCACTAAAAAAAACTGTAGCGTAAAGAGTGAGGTTTTGACTTGGAGAGAACCCCCTCATATACGTTATAATTTCTGTTCGTTTTAAGTTCTAATGTTGCTTCTTACTTTCAGTTGAAAGAACTTGTTTTTTTTTTATTTAATTTATGATCGTTTTTTAAATAATGCTTGGAAATCCGGCGCCCCCTTCATAGAAATGCCCCTTACCCCAAAGAAACATTCTCAACGGAAATATTATCCCGAGTAACCCCCTCCTCCATCCCTCCCCACCAGAAAAAAATCCTTCCTGAAAATGTCTGTATACTTCCCAATAGCCAATACAATATGTAAGCAATGGGCAAAGTTCATATCTTGCAGCCCTTCCCCTGGGAACTGTGGAGGATTAAGTCATCCTAAAAGACATATTTATTAAATTTTTGACAATGCTGAACAAAATGGCTATCTCAAAATTTTGATCGGGTTACTTTGGGGAAAAAATGAGCGTGGGAGGGGGCCTAGTTGCCCTCCATTTTTTTCGGACACTTAAAAAGGGCACTAGAACTTTTAATTTGCATTCCAATGAGCCCTCCCACGATATTCTAGGACCACTGGTTCGATAAGATCACCCCTGGAAAAAAAACAACACCAAAAAAACAAATAAACATGCATCCGTGAACTTTCTTCTGGCAATAAATGCAAAATTCCATATTTTTGCCAATAGTAGCTTTACACCCCTACAGTAGAGTTTTCTAATACATTGAATATGATGGCGTGATTTTCAATAAGGTTCTATAACTTTTAGGGGTTATTTCCCCCTTTTTTCGAAAATCAGCCAAATTTCCTCAGGCGCGTAACTTTTGATGGGTAGGATTAAACTTGATAAAACTTATATATTTGAAAGCAGAATTAAAATCTAATTCTTTTTATGTATCTATTTGTATCAAAATACCGTTTTTTAGAGTTTCGGTTACCATTGAGCCGGGTCGCTCCTTACTTACAGTTCGTTACCACGGACTGTTTGTTGTAATATAGATGTACAAAAATCAAAACAAATTAAGTATTTGTAAGGTTTCAGTATGTATAGCTATAGTGCTCAAAGTGGAACCCCTTAGCCAATGAATTCCAGCACCCCACCTTTCCTTCAACCCTCAACTTCAAATTAAACACATATGTTACTTCTCTTGACTTTTGACCGTTCAAATAATTTGAGAAATTGGCCTTAGTGATGATCATTCAAAATGATTGAAATTTGAAAACTAAGTGCACCAAGTTCATACTTTTCAAATGCTGTTTAGTTCCACTAAAATTGGTATTTTAGGGCTTCTGAACTTATCAACTGCGTACAGGGCTGTGGAGTTGGTCCATTTTACCATCGACTCCAACTCTGACTTCGACTCCGGAAACTTTAAGCATAATTGTTCTGGCTCCCAACATTTTCTTCAAAGAATTAAGAACTCCGACTCCAACATTCCTGCTAATTTACTGCAGAATCTAATGAGAGAAATTGATATTAATGAGAGAAATGCAGAAAAGTAATATTGTAGGCTAATTATAGTTTGTAATTAGTCTACAATATTAATTTTGTTCATTATTGACACTTTTTCGTAGTATTGAAGACTATTTGGCTTGACTCCAGCCTTTGCGTGCTTTCATAACTCCGACTCCAAGGGGTCTTATATTATTTATGGCACTCTGACGCCATTCACCAACAAATTTGCTAAAACTCTTTGACTTCGACTCCATTACTCCCGCTCAGAATCCACAGCACTCATTGCATATAAGATGTTGATATTGTAATATAAAATTCCAAAACTAATGAAACTAAGTTTATTTTCTAATATGTGTGGACATGTTGTACCTTTTTGAAAATCAGATTCATGCAAATATTTATTTTATGTATAATTTATTTCTATTATTTTCTGATGCAGCTTGACCTGAGAGGGTTCTTATACCCCATCTCCACCTTACCGAAGTCATAGTTGTATTTTGTGCTTTTAATGGAATTGAAACTTAAGCTCAGGTAACCAATTGAAATTTGAAACTGCAATCTATGAAAACCTATACATCGCCAGGTCGGGAGTATGTGTTGATATTTTACCGCCGAAATATCATTGCTAAACAATTCAATTGCTTTTCTTCCCTCATGAAAAAATTAAATCCAGCATGCTTTGTCTCAATTCTGTTATATTTCATTCAAGCATTGTAGTCCATTTTATTGTTCAATTTATTTTCTACAGGATTCCATTTTATTTTCTACATGATCCATAATTATGATCATAGTTTAGTATATTGCTATGGGACTTACCAAATAAACTTTGTGAACTCCTTTAGGACTGAATTGTCATTTGGATCACGTTGGAATTTCCAGATCCAATCAACTCTTCACGATTTGTGACAATGGTCCCTATATCGCTCTTATCGGACCCAAACACTTTCCTAAAGGTTACAATACACCAATATTCCTGGAGGCAATGACCTTGGAATACTTGATCAAAGATAAAATGAAGACATAAAGAACAAGAAAAGAAAACTATCGAGGAAAGCCTTACAGCACTCCAATCATCGAATAATCCCCTGAATTGATGGAAGCTGTTCCATAGATCCGAGAAATATGGGTTTTGATGACCATTGGACAGGTTAAATCATGACAGTGTCGACTTATACAGCCTTTAAAAAATGGTATTAATCTGGAGAAAATAAATACAGCTCAGTTAGGGCTTGTTGGAAAATAGGAAAAAGGAATTAGGAAGCTATGATGCAGTTGATCATTTATTCGATATATAAATGAGGTTATCAGTTGGATATTTAGGTTTTCGGAAAATTATTTTTCCAATGGTGCAACACAACCGAACATCTTTGATTTGCGGGTTCTGTTTTTTTTTGTTTGTTTTTTTCAATTCGTCCGTTCTAAACTCTCTCTTTCGTTCTTTCTCTTCACCCTCTCTCTCCCCCTATTTTCTATCACCCTATTTATTGTTTGCTCGAAATATTTTAAATATACAATGATTACTTTAATTATATTGATCCTTTTTAGAGTCTTGAGTTTGAGCTTAGACTTATGAAACTTTTTAATTAAATTATCCTTCACCTGTGAAAATGTGTATTTATGTGCATTTCTTGTTTGAAAAGTTTTCTTTTCCATGAATTAACTTGTGCCCCCTATGGCCAAAAATTTCTATGAACTTTCAATTATGTAAATGCTAAAGTATGAGCCTAAACTTCAACAGTTCGTTTCAGGTGACTAACCTGTGTGATAAAGTATTCCCGTTTATCATTTTTCGGTTCTTTTTCTAAGTTTTCTTCCGCAAGAAATAACTTCAAAGGAATTATTTGAAGGGTAATTGACTTATGTAAACAAAAGAGCAAAAAGAAAGCTTGTAAGAAGTTTTGAATCTCCAAGTCTAGTAAAAAGAAATTGGGCCTACTCAAAGTTGTGAATTCTATTCTTGACTCAAATATAATTTCCTACGAATATTTTGTGAATTCGCTATTTATTCTATCAACTCAATTTCGATTCGTATGATAAGTGGTTTTAAACATGGGCTTTTAAAAATAAAATCTACAGTAAATATAAAATTCGTTTGATATATGTATGTGTTTTTTACTTGAATCACCCCAAGTCAAACGTTCGGTTTTGGGTGAATCATATTGATTTTAGTGTGTATATTGTTGTTAAGGTTAAATAAATATGTCAACATCATCATATAATAAGACGTAAAATAAAAAAAAATGACGCGATGGAATGAAGTTTTGGTGCAATAGGGTTTTTATGATATGCGAGGGGTGTTCAGAAAATATCGTTCGTTTCAGATAATTTTGTTTACTTATTTACGCCAATAATACTAGTTTCAAAATAATACCAATTATAATTTATGCACTTAGGCCAGATCTTGTTCCAATCCCCAAAACACTTGTGAAACTTGTTATTTGGAATAATGTTTTGCTCTTGAGGATGTAGTTTTAATTTTTCTATTATTGCAAAATGACTGACCTTTAATGTGTTCTTTATTTTTGGAACAAAAAGGTTCTCATTTAGCCCTGTCTGGAGAATATATAGGCTAGATTAGACTTTTTTTTGCTAAAATGTCAATAACAAGCAATGAGACTTGATCAGGTGCATTATCATGGCACAAAATATATGAATCGTTTTGCCATACATCCAGCTGCTTTTTTCGGGGTACTCCACGCAAGTGATGTTGGGGCATGTAGTAAGTACTTGTTAACGTTTGACCTTGTTACATGTAGTTATGGTGCCCTCGGCCGTTAAAACCAAATCATATGTAATATGTAAGTATATCCTTCTCTTTCGACCGCACTTGTCGAGTTCTTGTTTCGGCGATCCAGAATGCCCCCATGGGAAAGGTTGCAGGGCCGTATCCAGAGGGGGGGGGTATAACAAACTTCAAAACACGCATAAAAAACTTGTTTATATTCATTTTTGTTACGTTTTTATGAGCCGGACAAACATTTCGGGGGGGATTCAAACCCCCTAACCTCCTCCTCCCTGGATACGGCCTTGAACAACGGAGCCTTCGTTTCCTACGTTGTATCCTCAAAACCCTTGATCCATCTGTTGTTATGAGACGTTTTATTAGTACTGAATTGTTCTTCATTTAGTAACTCCACAGCAACTTCAATCCCTCACTTTTTTTTTTTTTATAATTCATCGTTTTAGAAGAATTTTTCTGCCGTTCGTTTCATGTCCAAATTATCTTAATCAAATGTAATGACATGGTGTAATTGATGTGCCAACATCATTAACAACTTATCTGATTTTGATGTGGTGATCGTTCATAATTATTTCTTTCCATTTTTCTACGTTTTCATCGCGTAAGTATTGATTTAGTAGGGTGCTCGTCACCTTCAACATCTCTACAACCTTCATGGAAACGCCTGTTACACTCATAAGCCCTTGTTTTACTCATTACTGGTTCACCAAAAGCAATATTTAACATTTATACAATATTGCCTCTGTTTATTATGACTAAATTTAGCACAAATTTCATGCAGCCAACCGTGGCTTTGAGTCAGCTTGGGTTGACCTTAAATATTTCAGTAAATTGAACTTTGCTTGTAATGTTTTCGAGGTAATTACTTGGCTAAAAAAAAAGGAAAGGGAGAAGAAGAAAAGAACTGTCTTCCTAATCTAGCAATTGAGATAAACGAGGTCTTGACCTTACTTATCCTATCCAATTACCTAGGACAAAACAGTATAACCGAACCGTCAACCCAATCTAAATGTCCAAATCCATGCAAAGTCGTCATTAATAAATAAAAGCCGTTGTAAATTTACAAGCAAAAGCACCTTAAATCTAACGAAATATTTCCAAGTAGTTACCTTCCATTAGGGCTCATTAGAGGAATACCACCTGCCTAAATGGATTTCGACACTTTACTTTCCTTACCCGACAAGGTGGAGTGTCTACCTTAAAGCTCTTTCCTATGTTATGCTATCCCTATCCAACATGGTATCCCTATGTTAGGTAAAAATTGTGAAATACATGCATAGTAGAAATATTATTCAAAAAATACATACAAAATAAGATTAGTTCTATCCATATTGGAATCCCATAGGTCAGTGAGACTTAAATTAAAATCTGGAACAATTAAAGACTTATGGGCCGGAGGTGGGTTATAAAACAGAGTGCTTTATTGATTTCTGGAACCAATTATAGATTTTAAGTCCTTCAAGCTAGTCCAGAAACCTCGTATAGATACGAAAATCCCAAAAGAAAAATGAAAGAGAAATTACATTAAAATATCCTTCAATATTTCTTGAAAATTTTTTGTATATTTACCTAAAAGTTCAGTATATAGAAAAATTATTTTTTTAAATTGCCAACTAATTTTATTGGCAGAAAAACCTTCATACCTCTGAGGATGGACTTTACGTATTGTCCTGGAGGCTTTTTTAGTCTTTAGACTGTTGATCAAATGACCACCTAGAAATTTTGACCTGATGTTATTTGGTGGCGTGGGGAGCCAAGTGACACTTGGGTGTCGAATAGGTGGTAGGTTGTCTCCAATCGATCACGACCCTTAAAGTGGGCACTAAAACGATTATTTTTTGATAGAATGAGCCCTCTTTCAGTTTCATTTCTTCCTTTCTACGACTTCCTTCATGCATGATGATGCCAAAAAAAGAAGAGAAAATTTGTGAGAGATATCGCTCATTAACATGTCAGTGGTATGGGTTGACTATAAAACTATGATACGGTTGTGAGAATTAGGGCCTTTTCGCGAAAACTAGAGCCAGGGCTAAACACAGGTTCGGTAGTAGCTGTATATAGCAAAATAGGGGTATTGTTGGGGAGGTGCGAATTCTACAGTTTACAAATGATTCGAAACAACGCAACGTTGCTTGCGGTTAATCCCTCTCACAGATTACTGACCTTTTCTTCTTGGTTTTGCAGATCAAATGCGGATGCCCACCCTCCTTTTGGTGGAATCTTCGCATGCGATTGGTCAGAAGCAAAATTTGTTATTTCCACTTTGAATTTTTTTTTCTGTTTCTGTCTCAAAGCACTTGATCGGTTATTTACATGTTCATAAACATAATCCCTGAAAAAAAAATTTCAAAAAACTAAAATGAAAAATTACATCTCCATATGTACTAAAAACTAAAAATTTGAGTTTTTTTTTTGGTTACTAGAAAAAATTAGAAATCTTCAGGCTGAAAATGAAAACTTGCGCCGGCATGATATTTCAAAATCATTCGAAGACAACTTTCTTATCATGACAGCCGTAGAATTTCGTATTTAGTTTTCTTCTTTTTTTGTTGTTGTTTTTTTTTTTTTTTTTTTTTGAATATTTCGAGAAATGTGTGTTTTTTTTACTTCTTTTAGTCTTTGATAATTCTTGTAATCATTTCACACGTGGGATTATTCTAATCGTGTTTTTGCATTACTCCTCGAGTCGTGTCATCTCTTTCAAAGCCTCATTCTTACATGCCTTTTCACAGGTGAACATCTTGAAACAGGGTTTCATGTTGAAAATAATTGCTCTTCTTTACTAACGAAGTGAAGCCATAGGTGTGCAATACGCTAGGCGGCTCGCTCGACAGCGGATACTTACGATGCTTCGAAGTGTTCTTAATCGTTCTCTTCCTCCTGGATAAAACCATGAGTAATAAAAGCTTTTAAATTAAGTAAGGCTTAATGCCAAATAACGACAGTTTGCACTGGCTATTGAATATGGAATATATTTCTTTTATATAAACGAAGATAATTTCTTAAACCACATTGGCCTGACATAACATAAAGAAAGAAAAACGAGCAAAAATGGGGTTAGTTTTGTGTTTGAGTGAATGAATTGTTTTCCTTTCTTTTATTTCTGAGTTGTTCACTAGTATTCGTCGATGGCAGTTCATAATTTTTTGGGTTTTGTGCAAATCGCGGATATTGGCGAATAACTTGCGTTTATTGTTGTTAGGTATTTGGTTTTAATTCTTATAATTTTTGGCTTTTATTGAGTTTTATTCATCTTTTAAGTTTTTGGTTTTTTCTTCGGTATTTTGGTTCTTTTCAAATTGACTTTCCGCGTTTGTTTTTTGTTTGTTTTTTTTTCTTCGGCACTTTCCTTGGATACATTATTTCGTTTTGCGCTGAAGAAGAGAGGCGTTTGTCCTCTCGAAATATTCGCTTTGCTGTGCTTTTTCAGTATTTTCCTTTGGCCTTCAAAAACCCCATTTTTGCTCGTTTTTCTTTCTTAATATAGACGAATTTGTGCAAGTCCATGCTGAAATATACTTAAATAATGCTTTACGCTAAAAGACATAGACAAACTTCAAATATCGTAAACAATGATCGTATACTAAAATTAAAACCAGCCATTATACATTTTTTTTAAGATGAGATTTATCCATACGAAATTCAGCCCAAAGTAAATATACAGCATTAATTTCCATAAAGGCTGCTTGATCAATAAAGGAGGAGGAAGACACATGCGGCATTTAAACATTAGCTTAGAGGGTTTCTAAACATAAACATAGGGGTTTCTGAAAGGTTATTCTTGTATATAGAGCCCTTACCTTGGAAAAATTTGCAAGTACTACAGTTCATCAGGACTCAACGTAGACGATATGTTAAACAGTCGCTTTTTGTTGTTTGTTAGATTGATATTACTTTTCTTTATATTATTATGAAGGTAGTTTTCTTTTCCTTTTTTCCCCCTTTTTTTCAATATTGACTTCTAGTTTTATCCAATCTCTTTTCCTCCAGCTTGTGATGACCGCATTAACTTCCTAATGTGGCCAAGAAAATAGGCTTCATTTTTCTTTATTGTCGAATATGACATTGCCGACGACCGTAAATGTTGTTGTCATTGCCGTATGGCAGTGTCAGATAGTGGCAAATTCGGACTGAGAGGGCGGAGTTGGAAATCATGTATTTTTACCACTTATCCCTGGCTTAAGGAATAATATCCCTGTCCCTCTCAAATATTAAGTGGACTTTCATTTTATTAGATAGGAAAAATGGACAATTGGCCTTACGGAGAAATGTGCCAAGCGGCTGCAGTAAGTGGAGGAAAAGATTTATATGGTACGTTAGTGATCGTTGAGATAGAACGAAACACAAAACAGAGTGATTCCTTTTTATTTACCTCTCCGTAATCAAATAACAATTCTTGGTAAATTGAATGCCATATCTTCACGGAAGAGGGCTTCTATTCCATGATTATTGTGGATAAACAATTCAATGCGGCTATAGGAAATATTGCTAAAATACCAACATATTACGGCGCTGTACATGCGCTTCTATGTCATATTTGTAAAAAAACTCATTAATTTAATTTCTGGCGTTCAGATAGTAGTCTTCGACCTGTCAGCGAGGTTTTGAGTTTTTAAACATGTTTTGCAACCTTCCTTAAATTATCAACATATGCCCTTGACGAGGTACCCTATTAAGGAGGCAGTTTTTCAATGAAGCATGGGGTACCCTGTCAAGGAGACAGTTTCAAATGAATATGAATTGCCGGACAGAGCCGTTTTTGTAATATTCTTTACTGGGTATTTCCTTCTTCCGAAAATCATGAGCGGGATGCATTCGTTTTTTCTTGGCTCCTTAAGGCTAATCGTCTTTATTAGTGGCTAATGCTATTTTCCCTATGCTAGGAAATCGGGAATAACTGCTGCGATATAAGTGATTTTGCGCTGATTTTTTTTTTGACGACTCCCGAGTTAGAAAGTAAAATAATGTTGGTTTTACTTTTTCAATATATTTGTTTACTTTTGTCGAAAATAATAAAACAAGTTATTTTATTTTGTTAAATAAAAATTTAGTAGATGAAAAATGAAAGTAGATATTTTTTCAATTGAATCTACTGGTATTTAAAAAAAAGTGTTGGTTACAGAATTCTTGATTTTTATTTTTTTTTTGAAGGTGCAAAAAATTATTTTTAGTTTTCATTATTTTCTTGGTATAAGGCATGAAATATGCTCCAAAGACTAGCATTTTGGAAAGTATGCAAATTCTATAATCTACAAAGATTACAGAGTATCTGATGTCTATCACAATTTAAATTAAATACAAAAGCAAAAAAATACAAATAAAAAATTGTTCGATTTTTACTTTATTTTCCCACTGTTTCCCACTTGGTAGCGTTATTTCGTCAGCCAATTGGAAGAAAACCCGCAATTTTGATTGGACTCTGTTCTGTATATCATTATGACTTTCGGATAGAAACTGTCAAAAAGACCTTTTAGCCATGAGGAAGAAAAATATAAACAGAAGGTGGCTGAATTTAAAATACCGGTAAGTAAATATTACATATACTAATGTTCATTCCATCCAGTCCACAAGCTTTTAAAATTGCTTCCGATGGGTTCTGGGTTTACATCCCCTTCAATCTAAAATTTATGGAAAAAAACTTTTATTATATGTACAATGGTTAGGAGACAAATTCAGGTTAGGCTTCCCAGGCACGTACAATGTAATTTTATGGAGGAGGATGCAGAAAAATCTTACCAGCTCTACACAAACAATAAAAATTTCTGTTTCAGGTGAAAGGATGTTTTATGATTTGGAGGAAGATTAACTACTTGCCTCCAGGATATCCAATAGAGGAAGCAAACTTGCTTGAAAGTTTTTTAGCTTTGTTTTTTGGGCGAGGAGGGGGAGTAGGGGGCCTTTCTAGCGCCTGGTTTCCAGCTATCAGACTTGTGAAGCTATGAAGAAGACATCCCAGGGCCTTGACACTGGAGTTCTGGTATATAATGATATGCAATAAGCTTTACTTCGGCTTTTTTTTATAGTAGTTTCTAAAGGGAAAAAACAATAATCTATCCCTGAGCTATTCCTGAGATTTGTAAAGTTATGTCTATCCTTATGAGCTGTATAAAACAGAGCACTTCCAATGGATCATATGAAAATAAAAATGTAATAAAAGTGGAGAAAGCATAAAATATGAACTCAGGAGGTGTGAAGTGGAGACCTTGGCTAAAATTGCCGAGGATCTGGAAGATGCAGCTAGACGGCATGATAATAAAAATGTTGTATTGACATGTTAATAAATTAAGAGGGAATAGTCAATCCGGATTTGTCCCAGTGTGGTCCAATCCCACTTTCTAAGACTATAATGAGAGAAAGTTTGAGATGGCTAGGGAACGTTCTGCGGATGAGAGATGACAAACTGCTGAAGATTTTTCCTTTTCGGCCAACCACCTAGGGCTAAACGAAAAGCAGGTCGTCTGTGGTTGGAGTGGAATGATGTCATAAAGAAAGATTCAAGGGAAATGGGAACTTCCAAGGAGGGTGTAAAAGGGGGCTTTGAATATAAGAAGATGGGTTGGGGGCGTGTGGAGCTGTGTTGGCCTCAGGTGACTTAGTGCTGCGGTGAGTTGTTAGCAGTAGTAGTGTTTCCAATACATCAATAATTACTTCCCTTATGTGTATATATGTTGTGAATGATGAGTTTATCAACCAGCATTCCTTTTTTATGTTTAATTTTTTATTTTTAGGAAGGAACAGCTTGGAGAACAAAAAGATTATTTTTCAACCTCATCTGAAATTACAGAAGAACTTTCAGTAAATCCTAAACTAAACGAAGCACAGCACTTGGGAAGCGGTGGAGGTTCTTCAGGTTTCGATGGGTCAGTAACACTTACCGATATTGACTTATCTGGAATTTCAGATGGAAATTGCATTGTAAATCTAAGACATTTCCTCAGTGAAGTAGCTTCTGTATTCACACACAAGATTAGTTGTAGACTATCATATGAAAATTTGATAATAAAACAATTAGAAAAGAAAGGCCTGGAAACTGAACTGAAAGTTAAATGTAAAAAGTGTAACTGGGAAAAGAGGATTAAAAATGAACCAGAATGTCCAGTAGCAAGTGTAAAAGAATATCTTTCAAGCTTTAGTACGGAAAGTAAACAAGTTACTTTCTCAAAAAAATACTCAATTTTAAAAGGTTGCTTGAATTTGAAGGCCGTTTGGGGAGCCATGGGCACTGGAGGTGGATATTCTACACTGTGTGAGCTCTTCGGAGTGCTTGGAGTGAAGCCAATGTCGCAAATAGTTTATTCTCGTATTGAAAGACAGCTGGGTAGTGCTTGGATGAATAGTTTGTCGGAAATTTTGCGAGAAAATGGACGAGAGGCCTTACAATTAGCCATTCATGAAGATAGGTATAAAGAGGACTCATACTGGACAAAAGTGATATGTGATGGAGGGTGGAATAAGCGTAGCAAAGGGCATGATTATTCAGCCAAAGGATGTGTTGCGGTTATCATAGATGCATTTACGAAAAAACTGTTATATGTTGGCATAAAAAATAAATACTGTTATATATGTTTTTCTTCTGCAAACTCTAAAGTAAGTCCTGAAGACCATTTCTGCTTTCTGAACTATAACGGAAATTCGAAGAGCATGGAAACAGACATTCTAGTTGAAGGCTTTCGTTCCAGTGAAAAGATGCAGGGATTACAGTTTTTAGAGCTTATTGGTGACGGTGATTCAAGTGTTTTTTATAAGCTAAAACAGTGTGTCTCTTACAGTTCAAACATACGGAAAGATGAATGTGCCAATCACGTCACAAAGTACTATACAACGCATCTTGTGCAAAAATAAGAAAGGTTTGTACACCAAATTTCTTCCCAGATGAATTATCCAGCAATTGACCAAAAATTTAAGGGGTTTGATCAAAATAAATTCCAACAATAATGGAACAGCGGAAGAATTGCAGAGCCTGTTAAAAAGAGGCCCGTATAATGTTTTTGGAAACCACACAAAATCCGATTCCGGTTGCTCAAGATTCATTAATGACAAAATAGAAAGTCGATGGAATACTCTGCCCATGCAATTGTTTGAGGATGTTATTACAGGGGGTTGAGGTTGTGTGTAGAAAATCAGAGCGGCTACAAAATGACGGAACTACAAACTTCGCTGATAGCTACATGTCAATTGTTGCATATTTCATCGGGGGAAAGCAAATCAGCCGGTCTAAGGGAGTTTCATACCATGCAAGAGTAAATGGAGCCAGCCTTGCTTATAATTCAGGTCCAAAATGGCATCAATTAGCTTGGAAAAATATTTTTAGGTCCAGTCCTTCTTGCTTGACGAAAAAGTATTGCAAAAAAACAGCAGAACATCGCTTAAGATCTAAACGTAATTTGACCAGTTATTATAGTTCTCTTGGAGGAAAACATTTTGCTAAGTTAAAAAACAGAAATAACAACTTTGGCGATCGGGACTATGGACCAAACTGCAATAAGCCAGATATGACTTCTGATGAAATAAGCTCAGCCAGACAAAAATATAATAAGCAACATTTAAAATTGGATAGTGCTAGTATTAGCCGTTTGTTTTATAATACCAAGGGGCAATCAAAAAATGAGAACTGGGTTGAAGAGAGACCTAGGAGAATAACGAGCAGTTATTTTCATAGAATTGCAACTAGAAAAAATAGTACTAGAGTTGCCCCAATTGTTAAGCGAATTCGAAATTAGGGACCTAAATTCTGCTCTGCCCTTATGAAAAAGGGTTTGGATTTAGAAGTAGTTGCTCTAGAAGCGTATGAAAAGAAATTCAACTTAAATGTTATAAAGGGAGAAAAAAAAGGACTTAGTGTGCATCCACAACATCAATATCTTGGTGCATCTGTAGATGGATTGCTCCCTGATGGCACACCTATAGAGATAAAAACTGTGCATAATATACCAGAATTCAAAACCATTTTTTATGCTGCTCAGTCCAAAAATCTATTCAAAGGATTTTTTATTGAATTATCCAGAGGAGGTCTTCAGTTTAAAAAAAATCATAGGTATTTTTCCCAGATACAAGGCTAACTCGAGATCCTAGATAGAAAGATATGCCACTTAATAGTTTTTAACTCCATTGATGACTGGGAAATAATTACAGTTCACCGGTCAAAAGAATACTGGGCGAAAGTATTTCCAAAGCTTGAAGCTTTCTGGAATGAATCCTTACTACCTGAAATTTTAGACTCGAGGTTGGTAAGGAATAAGGAAATCAGAGAGCCTATGGTGTCAGAGGATATGAACACCAGAGAGCCAAGCTTGTCTCAAGAAACCAAAAGAGGGAGAAAAGAAGGTCAAGTCTGGTTGACGTGGACAACAAGAAAAATACACAGAAGGGATCGGGAGACAACGAAGAATCCACCAGTCATTCAGCGCATGAAAACAGCGGTTTTGAAGAAATATTTTGGTCTGATTTGGAATAAATGAATCTTTGTGTTTGATGTATTTTATGTGATGCATTTTGATGTACTTGTATTTTTGATGTGATGTGATGTGATTATTACGGCTCTTTAATTTTAATTAGTAAGTGTATAATGCATAATCCCAGCTTGCTGTGATGATCAAAGTCGTGTCCTTTTACCAGGCTTGTCCCATATCCACCGTGCTTGGCATAGTTCCAACACTCTTGGTATAGCTCTCACAGGTCCGCCGTTCTTTGCACACTCCCACCACGCTTGGTAAGCACTGCCTGGTGTACATGATTTCAGAGAGTGGAAAGCCACTCGATATTCCATCTTTTTCTTCCCACCATTTTCATCGTCACTTGTCTCATATCCGATGCTGTTGCTACAGTGAAGCAGGAGGTTGATTTACATCATCCTTGACTTTTTGCATGTGTTTAACAATTTTTTATTTGTGATGTGATAGACAGGCTTTTATATATATATATCGATTTTCATTGTCACTTGTCTCGTATCCAAGGCTGCTGCTACAGTGAAGCAGCAGGCTGATTTACATTATCCTGGACATTTTCATGTAACCTTTGGCATAGTTTTTTGTGTTTCGCAATATTTCTTCCAATATCTCCACTGTTACTTATCTTTTAGCCACATATTTCTTTATTCTTCACTTTAATTTTTGATTCGTCCTGATTTCCATTGTAGTGTGTCTTGTAACCGCATTTTTTGTACTTCTTTTTTTCTCCTTGCTGTAAGTCTCGCTGCCGCTTATCTTTTAATCGCATATGTCTTTGTCCTTCAATTTCGTTCATCATTACTTTAGAATTTTTTTTCAGTGACCGCATCACTTTCGTTTTTGACTCGTTGCAATTTCCACTGCTGCTTATCTTTTAACCACGCATTTCTTTATATTTCAGTTTCGTTTTTGAGTCGTGGTTAATTTCGATGCCGGTTTACTATTAACGCGTATTTGTTTTTTATTAAATTTAGTTTTCAACTAAAAATTTTCTTTTTCGCCAGTATTCTAACGACATATTTTTTTTATTCATTTTCTTTATCATCAGATATTTTTTTCAATACCCTTTACCTTAGCTGCTTGGATTAGTCATGTCACATTTGATGGTCTAGAATGTTCATTTTCACCGATTGCGGATTTACGTTTTTGAAGGTCGTCCTCTTGATCTTGTCTCATTTGATGCTCTAGTTTGTTCATTTTGAGCAAGAGTTAATTTATGTTTAAGTCCTAAAGATATTATCAAACTGCTGGAAATATCTTTTGTAAATAGTATCATTACATTTGATATTTTATACTTAGCCTTGTTTTTGTGTATTTTTACATGAGCCATAGATAGTAAAAATGAAAGAACAGCCCCTGACGCGGAAATGACGTATTTGTGCTTTTTAAATATTTTCATAGATATGACGTAACTAATATGAATTATTTTTTTAAATTAGGTCTCCTAAAACATTTCTCAAACTTGTGACCCAAGTAGATGGGTTTTTTTTTCAGGCAAAATATCCCAGGGCGCCAATTTTAAAACAAAAGTATGGAGCCGTTGTGGGGGAAAAATTTACAAATACATACATGCATAAACAGATAAATAAATGAATATTTATTTTTTTACTTAATTTCTGATCATTTTTTAAATAATGCCAGAAAATCTGGCTAAATCTACACGGAAAAATCCACTCTCCACGAAAATATCCTATAGACAGTTAAATCCCGGTGAAAATTTAACCAGGACAATTACCCTCAACATCTCCGTGGGTAAAATTGAGTCGGTAAAGCTAAAACAAGACATATAAAAATAATTTCGTACATGAATTACGGGAGAGTCCCCCATTATAAAATTTCCCCTTTAAAGTTCACCCCCCCCCCCGAACTTCCTTCCACCTGGAAAATTCTACCCTTGGAAAGTTATCCCAGCAGAAAATTCTCCCCTCCCCCATCCTAAAAATGTATGCATACTTCCCAGTAACAAATACTATACGCAAACAATGGGCAAAATTTTTAACTTAAAGACCTTTCCCCAGGGGCTGCGGGGGTTATGTTAACTGCATAGGATATTTATTGGGCCTGTCAACTATGCTGAACAAAATGGCGCCCTCAAATATTGAATCACCAGTTTTAGAAAAAAAGGGGCGTGGGAGGGGTCTAGTTGCTCTCCAATCTTCTTGGTAACTTAAAAAGGGCACTAGAACTTTTAATTTCTGTTCGAGTGACCTCTCTCCCGACATTCTAGAATCACTGGGTAGATACGATCACCCCTGGAAAAAAAAACAACATGCATCTGTGATCATTCTTCTGGTAAAAAAATACAAAATTCCACATTTTTTCAGACAGGAGTTTGAAACGGAAAGGCGTAATAACATCCAACCGTCAGGACATCCAACGCCATAACATCCACAAAATCCATCATAACATCGACAAAATAATCCGTCAGAACCACCAACCGTCACAACATCCAAAGTTTAAAACTAGACTTTTGGGGAGTTTAGGTGGGGAAAGGTAGCTAGGGTAGGTTGGGCTAAGTATTTATTATATGCTATGATTTTCCATCACCCCCTGATGTTCAACTATAGATCCGCATTTTGTTTAGAAAATGATATATAATTTTTGCTCTTATATAATATTACAGATTTTTTTGGATGTTGTGAGGGTTGGTGGTTCTGACGGATTTTCCTTTTGGATGTTATGACTTTTGATGCTTATGACGGTTATTCGAAGTGGTAGCACCCTGCTTGAAACCTTTACAGTAGGATCCTCTAATACGCTGAATCTGGTGGTGTGATTTTCAATAGGATTCTTTGACTTTTAGGGGGTATTTTCCCTCCTTTTCGAAAATCAGGCAATTTTTCTCAGGCTTGTAGCCTTTGCTAGGTAACACAAAACTTAATAAAACTTTATATTTGTAATCAGCATAATAAGCCGATTCTTTTGATATCAAACAGTTCGTGGTAACGAACTGTAAGTAAGGAGAGACCCGGCTCAATTGTAACCGAAACTCTAAAAACCGGGGTTTTGATGCCAACAGATGCATCAATATAATCACATATTTATGCTGATCCCAAATATGCACGTTTTACAAAGTTCAGTCTTATTCATCAAAAGTTACGTGCCTGAGGAAATTTGCTTTATTTTCAAAAAAAAATGGAAAACCCCCAAAAAGTCATAGACCTATAATGAAAATAACACCATCGGATTCAGCGTATCAGAAAACCCTGTTGTGGAAGTTTCAAGCTCCTATCTGCAAAAATGCGGAATTTTGTATTTTTGTCAGAATAAAGATCGCGGTTGAGTGTTTATTTGTTTTTTTTTTTCTTTCTTTTTTTTTATTTACCCAGTGGTTGTCGTATAAATACGTTAGTCCTAGAAAATAATGTGAGAACAGATATGAAAGAAAAAAAAAATTTATAGTGCCTTTTTCAGTTGACCAAAAAATTAAAGGACAGCTTGGCCCCGTCCGGTGCTAATTCTTTCCCCAAAGTCACCCAGTTAAAATTTTTAGATAGCAATTTTGTTTAGCATAGTCGAAAATCTAATAAATATGTCTTTTAGGATGACTTAATCCCCACAGTTCCCGTGGGAAGGGCTGGAAGTTATGAACTTTACCCATTGTCAGACAGTTCGTGGTAACAAACTGTAAGTAAGGAGCGACCCGGTTCAATATTAACCGAAACTCTAAAAAACAGAATTTTTATACTAATACATCAGAAGAGTCAGATTTTAATACTGATTTCAAATATGTATCAAAAGTTACGCGTCTGATAAAATTTGACTTATTTTAGAAAAAAGGGGAAACAACCCCTAAAAGTCGTAGCACTCTAATGAAAATCTCACCATCAGATTCAGCGTATTAGAAAACCCTGTTGAAAAAGTTTCAATCTCCTATCTGCAAAAATGAGGAATTTTGTATATTTTGCCAGAAGAAAGATCACGGATGCGTGTTTATTTGTTGTTTTTTTTTCCAGGGGTGATCGAATAAACCCATTGGTCCTAGAACATCGTAAGAGGGCTCATTTGAACGGAAATTAAAATTGAAGGGCAACTTGGCCCCCTCCCACGCTCTTTTTTTCCCAAAGTGACCCAATCAAGATTAATTTCATATGAAAAAAATACAATTTTTAGTTCAGCAGTGGTTATATTTTCTTCTACATATCTTAACCTGCTCATCTAATTTGATCTTCATAGAATCTAACGTGCTTTTACTTTTGTTTTTTTTCTCCTGCGTTAAACTGGATTAACAAAAAAGAACCCAGGTGTCGAAGACTAATTGTGTTTCTGTCAATAGTCTCATACCGGGTTTGCTATCGACGAGATACAAGCAGTGGCGTTACCAAGATCTGTAAGACCAGTTTCGAAAATTGAGCGGGAACAATAAAGACAATTACCCTTAACAAATGTTTGTTTGCTTTTCAAGTAATATAATGAACAGAAAACAACCTTTCAGTTAACGAGAAAGAAAGAGGGCTTGAAACTTATTTTGGAATTAGACCTATGTATACATCACTGTTGATGTGATAATTGATTTCGTTTTGCAATCATTGAAACATTAAAGGTGCATCTTCCAAGAGCGAAACATTAATCTAAAGAACACGTTATAGCTCTTGTATAGGACTTTTTAAGTCTTTTTGTTGTTGTTGTCGGTTCGTGCGCCAGCGGTTTGACAGCAAGAGTGTGTAGTACTGTGAAGGAGGATGTAATTAAATTTAACCTTTACCTTTATTGAAGCAGTCTCGAAGTAGCAACATTCATCTCAAAAGGCTTCCAGAATGAAGTAGTTGCAGCTTCAGCCTCAAACTTGTTCGTTTTTGTTTTCGAAATAAGCTAAACCATTTTAGAATAAGCCGATGATTTATTTATTTATTGATTATATTTGCTTATAAACTGAAATTCATTTAATTCAAAGTAAAAGAAAAGAGCAAGACAGGTGTAAACTCTGAAAAATCTGCAAATATTTTAGTCGTATATATCGTGTATATTTTATCATATAAATAAAAAAATCGATGAAAATCTAATAGCCATCCAAGTTCATTCTAAAATACACTTAGAGTATTGTTTGCGCTCAAGTATATGCGCAAAGAGTCAAAATTTTGGAGTTTTCCCACCATAACAGAAGAAATTTTTTTTGTGTTTTCTCTATCCTGCTGTTTATTTTATGGACTTGGAAAAAATCGGCCTCTGAACAACTCAAATATCAGTTTCGCACGATCGACTGAAGCGAAAGTGTCATTTGATTTTTGATTGGACTCGCTTTTATTTTTGGTTGTTGACGTTCTCTTGATTGTTCTCTTAAGACGTAGATGCATAAAAGGCTTGTAAAGTTACAAATTTAACCTTTTTTGGGTCTTTTCTAAATAAAAACAGTGTAATAAGTTTTCATGGAATTGCTCTGTAAATCTGTTTTCTTCGTTTTATGGCCTTGTTTGGTGTTTCTACAAAAGGGATTATTTTCGAAATTTTTTTGCATGGATTCTTGCTGATGGTATATTTGAATGTAACAAATTACTTATACAATTCTCCACTAAAAAGACAAGAAAGTGCATATTGAAATTTTAAGAGGCGATTATTTATGCCTTATTCTGTTTTAGTCTAATGGAAGAAGTAGAATAAATTTGGATTGTAAAGGGCCCTTCTGTTTTTTGTCTAGAAGTTTTACCGAAATAACAATATAAGCTAATCTTCACAGCAAGAGCGTATCAGGGATTTTATTCGGGGGAATTTTTTGGAGTGGTTTTTACAAAAGCTTTAAAAATACATCAGCAATTTGTTTATATTCATCTTTGTTACGTTTTTACGAGTCGGACAACAATTTCAGGGAGAAGGGTAGGGGGTTTAAACCCAGATCCCCTATGAATACGGCCTTGCTTCGCAGAGAATTTTTAAAGATTTTCCTGCATGTGCAGATGTCTTCTACGCAAAAAAAAAAATCATTATTCTTATCGAGTGATAATTCAAGTGACTGAATCTAAGCAGAAAAAATGTCAATTAAGGTCTATGTTCCCTGTTAAATTTTTTGTAGGCTATTGTGCTTTTCTGCTCTCCTAACGTATTATATTTCAGCGTAAGACGACAAAGTTAATATCATTCATTAGCTTAAACTCAACTCTATCCATCTGCTGAATTACATATTGAAAATTACTGTAAATGTTTCTTAGACTGAAAATATGACGAATATTTGTTGAAAAAAGGGCAATTTTCCTCTTTTTAGAGCAGGTCTAGATCCTTGCTGAAGCAAAAGTTTAAGTAATGTCATATTCCGGCTCGGGGAATGGATAGATCTGAAACTAACGAATCCAGTGATATAAGTATCTTCTTATTTTGGCGTCACACCTGCTGGCTTGTCGCAAAATCGTCCGTCTTAGTGGGAATGTATACCGGCAAGCGAAGAATCACGGGTTGTTTTTTTCGCCCATCATTAATTGGACATGTCTCAGTAACTCGAATGTCGCGTCGCTTATATGGAGTTTCTTTATGCACTAAAAATTGCATATCTGTCCCTGGTCTTCAGACAATTTGCCAAACTTAATAAATAATGCACTTCTAATAATTGTAACAGAATACCATCTGCATTAGAAGTATGATTGAGTTTGAGTGTATTGGATAATTCAAATTTAATTGAGTATATCATAAGTCCAGCTGATCTACTCTTGGACAATTTTTTATCATTTGTTACAGCTATCTATGTTTTTAAAAAGTGAGTTATATTTAACTATTTTATACATTTTCTCACTTCAGTGAGTCTATAGTTATAGTTAATGATTTTATATAGTTATAGTTAATGACTATAGACTATAGTCTATAGTTAATGAGGTGGAAAATGGTGAAGAAGATCCATTTCTGGTTCCGCATGTAACTTAGGCTACCGACTGCCCGGAAAAAATGTAGAGTTTTTTTGTGTGTTTATTAATGTATCTGAGTATCAAGAATGTTCTAAAGTACATTTCAAAATGAAGTTCAGTCAAATTTAATTCTATTTTCACATTCAGTGGCCACATTTTTTCATTTATTTACAATGGAGTAGTACATCCTGATTTTTTTAGGTTTCCTTGTAAGGATACAAAGTTAAATTGTCAATTAGGTTTTTTGGCAATCTGTAGGCTGTTTAGAAATACGAGACTCGAACCAAGCTCCCCTCTTCCCCTCTAATAGTGATTAAAAATTAAGCAATTAACGAATCAACGTAGATGTCAGACATCTTAAAAAGTTTTAGGCTGCTTTTTCAACTTCTTTCGTCCAATTTTTCTTGAACCTGTTAGTTTTGCCTTGTCTGTTAATAGAGTCAATTGTAGCAAATTGGCTGGAATAGCTCTCTTAGTTAGTTTCTTTTTCTTCCAGGAAATGAAGGTGAATTGGGCCACTTCCCCTGGAAATGCACCGAAGACTGATACTAGCAGTAAGTTTTTTCTCTGGTTTTTTATTGTAATTTGTTTTCTTTTTTTCTATTCCAAATATGTTTGGCCTGATTATAGGCCTAATTAGTGCGACAGTAGAAATAATTTTACAATTTCTAATTACCGTGACAAATGCTTAAGACGCTTAAACGTCGAATTTCCAACAATTTTTGCTGTTGATAAAAAGATCTAAAAAAAATTTTGGAAAATAAGAAAATTCAAGTATTTGAGTTTTTAGGATGCTGGAAAATTCGTAGGTAAATTGGACTTACTGATCGAGCATGCGAGTTCAAAAACCAATGCCTGGATTACTAGTAATGCTGGAAGAGTTTTTATTGTAGAATGTCTTAATGCTAAGACATGTCTTATATTTAAAGTTATTATATGTAGCCCCCCCCCCCGAAATTTTTCCGGTCTGTAAAACGTAAAAAAATGCATATAAGCAAATTTTGGTGCGTTTATTCATGTTTTTTATTGTAGACTTAGACTTACGGGAGATGGGGACTTCTTGGAACGATGCAAAGAAGGAGGCTTTGGATGTAGAGAGGGAAGATTTAAACAGATTGTGATGGAGGAGCTTGCGTAGCTCTGTTGGCCTCAGGTGGTTTGGCGTTGCAGTGAGTTAGTATGTGCATATATATATATATATATATATATATATATATATATATATATATATATATATATATATATATATATATATATATATATATATATATATTGCTTGAAGTAGTCTTTTCGACGCATCAATTTCTCAATCTTTTAGAATGCGATTCCCTTTTGAGGATGACCAATTGAATAAGATATGGTATCACTTTCCGTGGGATGTTAATATTCTGGTTGCATAATATTTCTGTCTTTCAAAGGACCCCTTCTCATTAGTGTCCCCATGGGTTAGCTCCACTTGCCGTCTGTTTTGCGAATCTCTGATCATACGACTCTAGCTCTCTGCTTCTGTGGAACACTGGCAATATTCCCCTGGTTGATTTGAATTCATCGTGTGTTCTAAAGTCTCTGTGTATCTCTAATGAACGATTTCTACTTTCTTTTAAATGCATGGGGACTCTGCCCTTGAGTACTTTGAAAAATGTAGATTTTCTGTGCCACTACGGCCGTCTAAAGTCAAAGCAAATTTACCAGAAAAGTAAATTAGTAGCCTATTATTCGCGTTTGATGATACTAGGCTGGATAGGGATGACGTTAAATGCTCTCTATTGGATCTTAAAGATTCAGGAGCTATTTTAATGGTCTTACAACCATTAGACGCTCATAGTGAAAATTTACAGTAAACCAGAAAGTATTTTTCTTAAAAAGTTAGTTTTAAGGCCTGGATGCGCTCATTCTCGATTCCTCGCCTTCTTGTGGAAGTTTCTTAAGAAAATCCTTGGAAGGACCATATATCTATTTTGGAGTTTTGTTTTTCATTTGCAAAGTAATAGTTCCAAAATTTGGTAGAAAGAGAGAGATTAAGGGCCAATTTGCTGAAACGGCGAGGTCGCCTGGATTGATAGTCCTCTTTGGAGTTTTCGTCCGCTATTGATGAAGTGGTTTGGCTGTTTTTGCTCTAATATATTTTTTTTGCATTTTTTTTTCTTAATTAGATATTATTGAAAATGAATTCCTACACCTGGGGAATGTACCCATATCTATCCATCAAAAAAAAAAAAAAAAAAAAAAAGTGAGGGTCACATAATTTCGGTAATCACATACAACAGGTGGCATGTTGCAAATGTAGAGGAAGTGTGCCAAGCATGGTGGAACTGCACAGCACATGTTTCGTTCTGAAATGTACATCAGGTGGTGGAAAGTGGGCGCCCCTCCCTCTCGCGTTTCAGCCTTTGTTGCAGCCGTGTTTAATTGGATTTGCACTTCACCCCAGAAGAGGCCAGTGTTATGTGTATGCATTTTGAGCCTTCCTTTTTTTTATTTTGTCACCGTCATGAGCAATTGCAACAAATTGAGAAGAATATCTTCAACTTTACGGTATAAAAAAAAAAAAATCTCATTTATCATCTAAAAAACTTGATTTTCAATGTGTTACACCTGGAATTTGCATTTGATTACATTTGAATTTGCATTCAAGGAGAATTGGCATTAACCCAATCGGACGTGCTCACGTGTAACACTGTCAATCAGAGTTTACTAACTTGGTTACTCCTCCGAGTTCGAAACTCTTTCTTTTCGGATTTTTCACATCAGGCTC
Organism: Artemia sp. Qi Xiang Cuo; assembly: GCF_049724085.1. Taxonomy (NCBI): domain Eukaryota; kingdom Metazoa; phylum Arthropoda; class Branchiopoda; order Anostraca; family Artemiidae; genus Artemia; species Artemia sp. Qi Xiang Cuo. Next base: position 31,902,227 of record NC_142797.1, read on the forward strand.
CACTAAATGCCATCAGAATTTAGACAGGACCATCATTTTATATCGTAATTTCGAGGACACTTGTAAATTGTGATTTCCCGAAGAATACTTTGAACGGCAGGTTAATAAATCCAGCTAATTTCACAGCACGCCATAACTTTGAGCGGGCACTGATATTCTATTATTCAACAAATCCTCATTTTGATCGTAACTTTTTTAATAATGAAGGGAACACTTTGGATAGATGAATTGAAAAAAAAAATATTTTACATCTTTTTGTATGCATACAGAAATGATGAAGAAGAAACATGTAATGACCAAACCATGCAAACTCTTCTATCGTAGGATTTGCATCATTCCATGTAAACTCTGTTCCCATCCGACACTTACCCAAAGAAGTTTTGTTAAATACAAGCATTCTGTTTCTCGTAATCTTCCATCATTTGGTATTAAATTTTTAAATACCTTCTTAGTTTTTTTTTTAATAATTGATAATTCAATTTGAAGCTAAAATTTTTCAAACGTTTTTCCGCCTGTCTCCAATATAGTTAATATTAGCTTAACATTGGTATTATTCATTGGCCCTTTGCAGACATAATCTACTAGAATGTCAGTTTTACGCGAATATAATTTTCTTTTCTTTTTTTCTTCCATTGCATATAAGGGATATTGTCAGGTGCTATATTTTAATATGTGTGATTCCATAATCATGTATATTTTTTTGAGGGACTGGTCAGTGAAATTTTACCTAATCTTAATCAAGGTCTGTTTTAAGATGGTTAGATGGCTGAGACTTAAAAAGTTCCTTATTTAGCATTAACCCGTCCCTTCCATGGTGTACTCCCTTCATTTTGATGGTTTTGAGTTAAACACATTACTTTGGCTACTACCCCAGCCGGGTTGATTGAAGAAGTTAGTAAAGTCATTATATTACCCTCTTTGATTTAAACTAATTTTAGAATCATTAAGTGCAGACAATTTTTTATCTACTGTAGTTTCCTTTTTTTAAAGAAAGAAAGAAAAGGTATAATCATATGAGTGTGTTTCATTTTGTGCTCTTGGTATACATTTCATATCCTAAAAGGTTCAAACGAGGAATATCTTAAAAGGTACACTCATATGAGTGTGTTTCATTTTGTGCTCTTGGTATACATTTCATATCCTAAAAGGTTCAAACGAAAAATATCTTAAAAGGTACACTCATATGAGTGTGTTTCATTTTGTGCTCTTGGTATACATTTCATATCCTAAAAGGTTCAAACGAGGAATATCTTAAAAGGTACACTTATATGAGTGTGTTTCATTTTGTGCTCTTGGTATACATTTCATATCCTAAAAGGTTCAAACGAGGAATATCTTAAAAGGTACACTCATATGAGTGTGTTTCATTTTGTGCTCTTGGTATACATTTCATATCCTCAAAGGTTCAAACGAGGAATATCTTAAAAGGTACACTCATATGAGTGTGTTTCATTTTGTGCTCTTGGTATACATTTCATATCCTAAAAGGTTCAAACGAAGAATATCTTAAAAGTCGTTTATCTCAAAACTATTATTTTTGCAGGGAATGCGTTATGAAAATAGAGGGCCGACATTTTGAATCAAATGATCGGATTGATTAGTGGGAACTTGAAATTAATTTGATAACAGTATATCATATTTCTGATTCAGGAGTGCTTCCCTGTGCAAAGATATTAAGTTCTCTTAATGTAAACACCAGTAATAACGTTCTAATCGCTTTCAAAATTGTTTAAGTTAATAGAAAAAAGTAATAAAAATGGGTGTGTCTGGGAGTCATGGAATGCTTTAGTAATTATTAATAATTAGTAAGGGCTTTTTGGGCTTTATGTCTTAATAAACCTTTTTTTTTCGTTTTAATGCAAGTGTTTTCGGTATTAATGCGTTCGTATGATGATGAAAAGTTTCAAGTGCGGATTGTACTGATAAATGTAGGAAGGTACGGGGAGGTGGGTAAATTGTAATAAATTTATAATAATATATTTGAACCCTCTATACATACAAAAATACACTAAGAGGATTATAGAGTAACATACATAATAAAAAATATTTATTATTGCAAACACTAAAAATTCAATAAGAATGGCTCTCGAACCATTAATACAACCCAATTTTGAAAAACGTATTTTCGATAAGACAATACTATCAATCAAATAATCAAACACTTGTATTAAACACATTTTTAACACAATCACTTTGTGAAATAGTTTTGTCTTAATTTTCCATTTTTGTATTGATTCACTAATCTTACATCTGTTATCTGCAAGATTATAAATTCTTAAATGCCAATTTGTGAAAAATGTATCTTGGACTTTATATTGTAATATTATACCTCAAATTAAGTCAAATTTTTAATAAGTAAGAATACCTCATACTTTTAATGAGAAAGCGTAAAAAATATCCCTAAATATTGCTTTACTGGAAAACAAATGCCAGTTTTGTAATATTTAATTAAAGTTTTATTTGGTTTCGAGTTCTAAATTGCAATACTACTCTCAAATTTGCAGTAAATTAAAGCTCCTTAACTCCTAATTACTGACATCAGTTGAAATTGAACACAATTTGCGAAATGTGTACATTTTCTGTTTTTATTTACGGTAGTCACATCTGAAACTTCTATTTTAATTATTAACATTCAATTAGTTAAATCCTTTCGCTGAATGGTCAATAATGAATAAAAAATCTCTTTTCAAAAAAGAAGTCTTTTCAAAGGAAGTAAAGAACTATCTTAAAATCTAAAATGGGCAGAAATTAAGCTATATAATAACTATACGAAACGAATATAAATGATTACTATGAATCAATAAATACAACTCAAAATATAGGCTACACCTCTTTGTCCGGCCCATATGTTTTCGTGAGAGAAATTATTTATTCGTCAATATTGAAGTTCCTTTAGCCCAAGGACTTAAGGATGTAAGTTTTGAGCTCACCAGGAAAAGGGCTTTGGCTCTTTTTCTGGCCCTAATATAGGGAGACCCATGCCCCCCCCCAAAAAAAATTGTATTCGTGAATTTCTCGTTGCCCAAGGAATTACAGCTAAACTATTCAAACTAATGAGGGATAAACTTTTTTTTTGGTCCTTTGTAGGGCCCCTAACATCCTCCTTTCTATTTCTACAAAATGTGTGATTACCTTGGCCCAGAGACTGGACATTAATAATGTTACTTATGTTTTAGCTCATTATTGAACCTTGAGGAAAGACCTTGAAGATAACAATAAGAGATATTAATAGGTTTTTTTTTATTACAATATGGCTGTAGTAAAAATCGGACTTCTGGAAGTCCGCTGAACCTACCATGGTCTGGTAAGATTTTGCTAGACTGGGTTAGCATGCACAAACTCCTAGTGGTTTAAGTGTAAAATAAATAAAAAACAAAACAAGTTTTTTCAACTGAAAGTAAGAAGCAACATTAGAACGAACAGAAATCATTACGTATATTGGGGGGTTTGCCCCCTAGTCAATACCTCGCTTTTTACGCTAAATTTCGAATTTTGTTCCAATTCTTTAAGAATGACCCCTGAATCACAAAGGTCGTTTAATTAGAATAAATAGCTCTTTTGAAAATGCTAAAAAAAACTTTAGCGTAAAGAATGAGGTATTGACTAGGGTCGAACCCCCTAATATACGGAATAATTTCTCTTCGTTTTAAGTTATGATGTTGCTTTTTACTTTCAGTTGAAAAACTTTTTTTTTAATTTACTTACTGATCGTTTTTTAAATAATCCTGGGAAATCCAGCGCCCCCTCATAGCAATGTCCCCTCCATGAAAATATCTTCCCACGTGCCCCCCCACCACCAGAAAAAATCCCCCCTGAAAACGTCTGTATACTTCCCAATAACCAATGGGCAAAATTTGTAACTTGCAGCCCTTCCCCAGGGGACTGTGGGGCATTAAGTCACCCTCAAAGACGTATTTATTAGATATATCGATTATGCTGGACAAAATGGCTATCTAGAAATTTGATCAGGTAACTTGGGAAAAAATGAGCCTGGTAGGGGACCTAGTTGCCCTCCAATTTTTTTGGTCATTTAAAAAGGGCACTGGAACTATTAATTTACTTTCGAATGAGCCCTCTCGCGATATTCTAGGACCACTGGGTTAATACGATCATCCCTAATAAAAAAGAAAAGAAGAAAAAAAACATCCGTGATCTTTCTTCTGGCAAAAAAAAAATACAAAATTTCTCATTTTTTGCAGATAGGAGCTTGAAACCTCTACTGTAGGGTTCACTGATACGCCTAATTTGATCGTGTGGTTTTCATTAAGATTCTATGACTTTTAAGGGATGTTTTACCCTTTTTTGAAAATAAAACATATTTTATCAGGCTCGTAACTTTTGATGTGTAAGACTAAAATTGATGAAACTTATATATTTGAAATCAGCATAAAAATTTGATTCTTTTGATGTTTCCCTTGGTATTAGAATTCCGTGTTTTAGAGTTTCGGTTACTATTTAGCCGGGTTGCTCCCTACCTACAGTTCTTTACCACGAACTGTTTGATTATCACTGCTGCTTTAATACGAACAGCTAATCTGAATCTTGTTCCTCGGGCGGTATTCGCACAATTTGTACAAGCCAGCTACACTATCCATTTAAATTTTCTCTTGGTAAATTTTACTTGGAATCTCTTGGAATCTTGTTTCTCGGGCGAACCAAAAAAGTTCCTACCTATAGGTCTGCTGAAGTTAATGATTTGTTTTTTTTTTATTTTTTTATTCTATTTTACATTGTCTAGCACTTTAACTTCCTCTTGTAATTAAATAAAAAAAAAACAAGTTTTTTTTTAACTGAAAGTAAGGAACGACGTTAAAACTTAAAACGCTCTTTACGCTAAAGTTTTTCATTGTTAAAAAAATAGAGTTGTGAGAAAGTCAAACTATAGCGTAAAGAGCGAGGCGTTGAGAAGGAGACAGCCCCTTTCATACACGGAATAATTTCTGTTCGTTTTAAGTTTTAACGTCGTTCCTTACTTTCAGTTAAAAAACTTTTTTAACTTATTGAACGTTTTTGAATTGATGCAGGTTTTGATTTTGGCTCACCTTACATGAATAATAATAAAAAAAATTGAATATTAGTTTTACTTTTGTTTGGTTAAAAGGCTTTCTCGAAACCTGTTTAATTTTATTTACGAACATTTTTATTAGTAATAAATATACGTAACTTACGAATAAACTTACGCAACGAACCTCTATATTCTTATATTTTTAATACGTATATTAGTGGGTTCGCCCCCTAGTCAATACCTTGCTCTTTAAGCTAAACTTCGAATGTTGTTCCAATTCTTTAAAAATGACCCCTTAATCACAAATGCCGTTAATTAGAATAAATAGCTCTTATGAAAGTACTAAATAATCTTTGGCTTAAAGCGAGGTATTGACTAGGGGATGAACCCAATCATATACGTAATGTTTTCTGTCGTTTTAAGATTTGATGTTGCTTCTTACTTTCAGTTAAAAAAATTGTTTTTTTATATATATAATTTCTGATCTTTATTTAAATAATGCTGGGAAATCTGGCGCCCCCTTCATAGCAATGTCCATTCTCCCATGAAAACTTCCTTCGTGGTAAGATCCTCCCACATAACCCCCGACCCATTCCCCCCTCCCCCAATACCAGAAAAAATCCCCTCTGAAAACGTCTGTATACTTCCCAATAACCAATACTATATGTTAACATTGGGTAAAATTCATAACTTTCAGCCCTCCCCCTGGGGACTTCGGGGGTTAAGTCGTCCTAAAAGACATAGTTATCATATTTTCGACCATGCTGAACAAAATGGCTCTCTCAAAATTTTGATCGGGTGACTTTGGGAAAAAAATGAGCGGGGGAGGGTGCCTAGTTGCTCTCCATTTTTTGTCACTTAATAAGGGCACTAGAAATTTTAATTTCCATTCGAATGAGCCCTCCCACGATATTCTAGGACCACTGGGTCGATACGATCACCTCTGGTGAAAACAAACAAACAAATAAACACGCATCTGTGATCTTTCTTCTGGCAAAAAATACAAAAGTCCACATTTTTGTAGATAAGAGCTTGAAACCTCCGCAGTAGGGTTTTCTAATACGCTGAATATGATGGTGAGATTTTCATTAAGGTTCTATAACCTTTAGGGGGTCTTTCCCCCTTATTTCTGAAATCAACCAAATTTTCTCAGGCGCGTAACTTTTGATGGGTATGACTAAACTTGATGAAACTTTTTTATTTGAACTTAGCATTGATATTTGATTCTTTTGATGTATCTATTGGAATTAAAATTCCGTTTTCTACAGTTTCGGTTACCATTGAGCCGGGTCGCTCCTTACTTACAGTTCGTTACCACGAACTGTTTGATCCTGTTTTGCAATTTCAAAATATTATTGGAGAATTTTGTCTGAGTGAAAGTGATTTTCGAGAAAATTTATACTCTAGCCATGCTGAGAATTTGTCATAGTTTCTTTCCTTTTCTTTATTTCTTTCTACATCTTTTGTTTTGCCGAGATAATTGTCTCATTTGTCATCGTAATTGCACATCCTGAATTTTTAATTCTGAGTCCCCTTCAGTGTTGAATTCGTATCCGTCAGGAGAGGACGCTAAACCGGGATATATGCTTATTTGATTGTCTTGTATCGATTTATCACCAAGTCAGAGAGATTTTTAAACTGTCAGCGTGTCGTGGGATAAAAACGTTAATTCAATCATAATATTTGCATTAGTTATTTTTCTAAGATATATTTTGGCAGTATTGTTTTTTCTAAGATTGAGTTTCTTTGTAACATTTTTCAGTTGGGCTTTTTTGTTTTACTAAATTGTATCAATCTTTGGGTCATTCGAAATCAAAACAAAATGCTCTTTTCTTCTGTTTCTATGAAGACTGCATAGCCGAAGTATTCGCTTTGGGTTTAGTTAAATCACTGTTTTCGCAAAAAGTCCTATTCATATAACCTCTTGTTTCTTTATGTTCTAATACCTAAAAATATGATTATTCTTGAAAGAAAAACTAACTTACTCGCCTCATTTTTTCTACCAAGTTGAAATATTAAATAGATCTTTTCGTATATTCTAAACTGCACTTACATTTGGCGGCAATCTTCAAGTAGAAGAAATTGGTGCCTGTATAAACACAATTTTTGCTTTTGGAAAGTAAAGAAGATCTCTGAGATCAGGTAGGATTAAAAAAAGGAAAGGGCAGGACCCGTATTGGGTTAATCGATTATTTTGTTTTTTTCCGCATCACGGGATTACATATATTGTCAGTGTTCATTGGCTAAATACGATCATTGGTCCAAACTTCCTGTCCAAGTTAATCATGTACTTTTGTTTCTACTTTTATCACAAATTGGATGCAATTGAGTTTGCCTTGATCCAGCGTTGCTTCGACTTTCTTGACTAAAAAAGGAGGGCCAATATTAGCCAAACGTGTTCAAGTATTGGCATTCCACTTGACTTGGAAAATCCATTTCTTTTTGAAGCCCCTTGATAGCAATTACACTCTCTACTAGCGTTCAGGCAGTAAAGACCAAATCTTTGCCTCAAGCTGGGCTAGTCTTTCATTTACCCTTAATGAAACAGTGGCCGACAATACAAAGACATTGAATTCACTCAGGCAAAACATCAGATTACTTTGACGGATATATGGGCACAAGAAAAGAGCAAGAGCCATTCAAAAAGGTCAGAACTCGCTTGTGAAATTGTTGATTGAAAACCCTGAAATGGTATCATTTTTTGCTCTTTGCTGGGAGTAGATTACTCTGTCATTTTCGCTGAGAGTGGATATAGAACACTCAAACAAATGTTGATGGCTGAGTTTCCTTAAGTAGAATCTGTGTATTATTCTAGGGAAAAGCATAGAATTGAAGGAAATAAAGTGGGCATGAATTAGAGAAAGAAGGGGGATCTTGACATAAAATTAGGGAGCGGCATAAGTTGCTTGTTGAGTTGTTCAAATCTCTAATGAATATACATAAAGCAAAGTAATGCAATTTTTCTTGTAGCTGGACAAAATTGAATTAACAAATAAAAAGAGAGTGAAAGAACATAAATCGCTTAGTAGTTTCAGCATCTAATATAAATGATGGTTTATTTCTAGCAGGTAGGTTTCGTATCGTGAAAAGTTCCTAGGATGAGTTGAGCTTAGTTGTCATTTTAATACTATTGCCTCATAATTTTAACATAATCGGAAGTAAACAGGGCCATCTATGCTGATTATGCTCCATAATGTGGATAGATAGCATATTAAAGAATCACCATTGACCAGATAACACGTAGTGCTGTATATATTTTGCAAACCACCTTAGAAATTTCTCTTCTGACAACATACGTCTGGAATAAGACCATCGTTTCCTTATTCTTACACATCACTCGTTGTGTATTTTGTTAATTCATTACGTGGTTTTACGGAAGACGAGAGGCGTGGCTTTGATGATTTTCAATTTGAGAATTAATTGTAATCTTTTTTAAGGCGCAGATCGCACTTTAGAGTTTTAAGTGGAGGGAGGGTGATTTATTCTCCGCTCTAGTTTTCTTTTTATTCAGGATATCTTTAGGTTTGCAGTTTTTAAGGTCCCGTATGAACCATTTTTGTAAATGTTTTAAGCTGGTTTTCATTTGAAACCATATAATAATTATTTGGTTTGATTTTGTGGGTTTCCTTGGGTACGTCTATTTCTAATTTAAAAGAACGGCACACAAGAGATTGAAAAATATCCACCAGAGGTTTTACTATTTTTGATGAACTTTTTTTTTCTTTTTTTAAATCTAAATTTCCTTAGTTTGTTCCAATCCTGCTTTATTTAGAGTGGTCCATAAAAAGCCCGTGTAAATAGATACTGAGGACTGCCTTAGCATGATATGCCTAATTTCATGAATTTTACTTTTCAACAACAAAAACGAAAGGGGGTAAAATAGGGAGAGAGATTGTAATTTACCAAACAAAAAATACCTGCAACTGGACACAGTTTTCATTTTAATAAATTAGACTCATGCTGAACCAAAATTACTTTAGAAAAAGCTGACTGGCTTCGCTTATCATAATTACTTGCTTTCTGAACGCGAAAGAAAAAAGAGGAGAAAAAAGTTTACCTTATAACATAATTGGAAACTTCCAGCAAGATAGCCAATAAAAAGTAATTCAATAATAATAATACTTGAAGCTAAGTGAAGATGCATTATTCGTAGGTCATTAAGTAACTTGACCATTAGGCAATATCAACATTTCTAACTTGGTGATGGAATAATAATTAATCATCACAGAAATATCTGTCTCTCTCTCTCTGTGTCTATATATTAAGATAAATATCGTATAATAGAGTTTTTTCTTCTTCTTCAAAGTGTGGCAGAGAAAAAATAAAGAAATTTTATTTACTGAAAGGTAAAGTACTGAAAAATCAGCTTGGAATCAAAACAGCGAAATAACGCTGGGAATAATGACTATGATTTTTGTCAGATCTTCAATGAAGGTCCTTCAAAATGACTAAATGGGGGGGGGGGGCTGACCTAGCATTTATTAATTTTATTCATGGAGTCTTTAAAAAGAAGAAAAAACACAAAATCCACGCACAGAAAAAAATTCTATGAGAATTTTGCAAAATTAAAGAATTAGTTGAACTGCAGAATTGCAGCCATCCCTAAAGTGCCTGTGTCTGCTGTTTTCTGGTCCATTTCAGAGTCGGAATCTTTTCCGCTCTGAACGGGTTGGATTTACAAAATACGATCGTTATTCTATTGGAAATATAGGTTTTCCAGGGGTCCGGTAGTAAACTATCTTGACATACAAAAAATGAAAATGTAAATCTGAAGTGAAACTATGAAAAAATATAAAGATCCTCCGGAACTATTTGTGGCGCATAGAGCGTCGATTCGACGCTCTTATAGAATAGTGACTACGATTGCTATTCTATTGGATATATAGGTTTTCCAGGGATTCGGGAGCAAACTACCTTGACATTTAAACATTGAAAAAATTAAATCTGAAGAGAAACTATAAAAAATATATAGATCCTCCGGGACCATTTGCGGCGCATAGAGCGTCGACTCGACGTTTCAGTTGCTGTCTTTTTACAAGGACAAGTAGCAAGCCTGTGTGAAACTATGAGATGAATCGTAAAAGAATATCATCAGGTTTAGTCAGAACCAAGTCCCGCGCTTTATTCAATCAATTTTGATATCTCACTGAATTATAGAAAATCACGGGTAAATCTTGCGAATTTATAGTTCCAACTTTTGCATTCAGTAAAAAAAAACACATGTAGTCTTATTTACAGTAGGAAGAAAAGAATATTTGTTTTTTGAAATAAATGAATAAAGTTTTGGTTCAATTTAGTAGAATGAAAACTAGTCTTAGATAAACTGATATACAGCTCATTGTGATTCTTAATAGTTCAATCAAGAGTAAGGAATAGTTTTCTATTTTTTTCTTCTTGGAAAGGGAGATCTCTATTTCGACTCTCATCTTGGTAAATCCGAAAGTTGGGCGAGGAGCTGCAACTTTACGACTTCAACTTTTGTTATTTACGATACAGGATAGCGTATCATTTTTGATGTGAATGTATTTCAAAATGGAATCTAAGATTTACTCTTTAGGAGTTGAGCTAAAGCTAAAGTTTTCTAGAGGATTTGATTCATCTTTATGGTCTATTTGATTTATATCAGGAAGGAAAACGGAAACTTGTTTTGGGCATACGTCTTCTCCCTTTCTCGTCTTTTCCTGATTGTTTGATAACTGAAGGAATCATAAGGTAGTTCATATTTCCCAAAGAGTATATTGGGGTCATACTTGGGATTATTTTCTCTCCCGCTTTAACTGCTGTTGGTGAGGATTGGAGTTGGATGTCTGTGTGATAGATGCACACCATAGGAGTGTAGATCCTATCAAGAAAAATAAAGAAAACTAAACTTTTAAATTTGTTTCGGCCTTCGCAGATTCGGTAAACGAGATAGTTTAGTCTTATGAACTGTTTTTTGAGAAACTTGCATCTTCTCGCGAAATTACTTTAATCAAAGACAAATTCAAGAAAGGTTTTATAGGTCAAATTACTCATTTGAGATTTCTATCAAATTGAGATGTTCATCTCAGCAACCTAAACTCAGCGCGTTCTTTTGATATGTTCAATTTGTTTTCTCACATTTTACTTGGTCATCAAGATACACACAAGTTACAGTCAATGTTGTCACTCTTAATCTTTTCGACTGAGACCTTAAGTTTGCAGGGTGCTCTAATTCGTTTTTTTTTTTCCTTTTCCCTGTGATTAATTGTTTTGAAAAAAAAAAAAAAAAAAAATTTTCGTCTAAGAAATAGCATCGAAAAAATGTTCATAGAATAGATAGTCATTTAAGATTCATGTTACCGTGAATGTTCCCAAATTGTTTAATGTCGGCATTCACCGGTCAATGTCCGAAATACCTTTTTTTCTCCTTGGATTTAGTCAGTGCTGCCAGTCAATTTTTTCAATTCAATGCAAGGTTTGATGATGACACATTACATTAGATTAGGTTTGGTTAGACGAGGTTAGGTCGGTTTAGGTTAGCTTAAGTTAGGTTTCTAACCCATTTCTGATATTTAGAACCAACTTTAACCTAATCTAACCTAACATAATCTATCCTAATCTAACTTTAACTTTTACCATCATAGTTTACAATAGACTGAAAAGGCTGACTCGCAAATCTAATTGAATCCAAGCAGAGAAAAAGGAATTTCGAACATCCGGTTAATGTCGATATTAACTAGATTTCGGACACAACCTATGTGGCGAAAGGGAGGGGGCAGCGGAAGGCTTACCCTTACTTATTGTCATTGACAAATCTAAAAAAAGGGAGCATGGATCTCGTCCAAACTTAATGGGAGCAGTATATCGTGTCTTTGATGTGCCTCTTGGGTGCCTGGTCACAATCTATTATCTGCAGAGGAAGGCCAAACGGATACCTGGATTTAAGTCATTAGGCTATTTACCACAATTATTGTCCTAGTTATGCCTTTTCAGACCTAAGTATCGATTTGACCTCTCTGGAGAAGGGGAAAGAGGTAGGATGGGGCCCCAAGACTGTATCGTGAAAACAGATACCAAAAAGGGGCATACAATTGAAACTAAACGTGATGAGAAGTAAATGACGGTTCGCAATTGTGTATTTTTAGGCCATGTTTGACCTCTGTTGGGAATGTGGATCTTAAAATGTCTCTTCATTAGCCTAATTATATTGGGGGATGGTGGAATTAATTTCGCAAAACTTGGTTAACAGCTATAGTAATACCTTAGGGTGCCCATGCTCGATTGAAGCCTCTTTAAGGGAAGGGCTACATTCTTGTCATCCGCATGTATCAAAAGAGCCCATTGGATATCATCAAATTAGTTTGGTAGGAAAAAGTAGGTCAATTCCTATCCGATAAATTACGGAGAGTTTGCTGCTAGAAGCGATTGCCATATGTGTCTTTACGTCTCGTTTATTTTTTTTTTTTATTTTTTTTTTTCCGTCTTGCAGACAGCGCGTAACCGCTGAAAGCCACTGTTTGATGACATTGGTGACCAGAACAACAGTTGTGCACATACAGGGACCCGTTACTACCGTATGATGTATATCCGTGCCATTTTAGCGTTTCTTTTTGTGAATGAATTATACTTCTGGAGTAGTTTAATTTCATGCCAAATGTGAAATGAAACCCACAAAATTTTCCCGATAGGCGTAATAATACCTGTTCCTCTGCAAAGTCGTCTATGCGTCACAATCACTGCGACGCTTCACGGGGCCTTGGCAGGGAGGGTGTCCAGTTCAACTTGTTTGTTGTTACGTTAGGACAGACGTAAATGCCTATCAGAGGGCTACAAAATTCTCTCTCTCTCTCTCTCTCTCAATGATTTACTTCTGACCCGTGTAATGATGCAAATAGTTCTGGTTAACTTTGGTTTGTTTTCTTATTTTATTGATATTCCTTTGGTCTGTCGCTTGATTACTAATTTTCGTCCTTATCTTCCACTTTGGTTCATGCTAGTAGGACCAGTACATTTTAATGCTAAACACCCAGGAAAATATAGATTAGAAAGAGACAGTTGAAGATCTTAGACATAGTATAAAACTCCCCCTGCACCTGCAGTCTCATCTTCCCCTTACTAAAGCGTTGTTGGACCCTCCCTCTCATCATTTGTGATTGGTTTTGATGAACAAGGCATTACATGCAGTTTCTCTATTGTTGTCTCCTTGTATTGCGTTTTTTTTCCTTTTTTAATTCAGTTAGTGGTTTACAGAAGATAAGAAGTATGAACTTTCTCATAAATTTGAATTGATCCATAGGACTTGTTCCATTTCAGTAATTTTTCCAGCAATAAAAGTGCTTTTATATTATGCAGCCGGGGCTTTGGAACCCTTTTCTATTTCTTATCATCTATAACGTTCCTTTTGTTTTAATTCCTACGTACGAAGAAGTCTTGGAATCAGGAAAAGCAATTAGAAGCGAGCGATAATTTACAATAACGCATCGTTGAGCATCTATGGTCTGATATGCTGCGACAAAACTCGGAGAACAAAGACAAAGAAATCAAATAAATAACAACTCGCTTAGCTTCACGGGAGATCGAACCTTAACTCAAACGAAAGGAGGGGGGTCATGTTCAAATACCCTCCGTTTTGTCTCCAAGTCAACAATCCCTTCTTGTGACCATTTCTTGTCGAATTTGTTTAATTGAGTGACTTCGTGCTTCAATATGATGTTTACTCAAGTTTGTCTCTGAAGAAGACTAAATACGAGTGGTTTTCGACTTCACTTGGCTTTGATTTGTTGTCCTTTTTTTTCTTTATTGCGAAGAAAGCTTTTGATTTTCCTTTTATGTTACATTTACTGGGCTGAAAGATAATACAGTTATCCAAAGACTTTTTTTTATATTAAATTGCATTTTTAAATGTTTAGACCACTATTAAATATTGTATGGTAGAAATTGTAAGGGTAGTAGAGTGAGGAGACTAGAATCTATGGCCTTTCGCTTGATTCTATCGATTCGTATGAACGAAAATATAAACTGCACCTTCGTCAGCAGGGTCCCCCTCCCCATCACTAGACCGGCCTTGGATTGGCATTCTATCAGTTCGACAGCAAATCCCCTTGTCGTTGCACCTTCTTTTTTATTCACCCCGATTTTTTTTAAATTCTGCTTTTTCTGTTTTTAATGCACTGTTAAGGTAGTTTCAACTTATTACTTAATATTTACCTTTGTTTTTAATATCATTATTTTATTTGTTATTTCACTATTATTTTATTTATTCATTGTCGCTACGTTTTTACTATCCACAAAGATGTGGAATCTTGTTGAAAAGCTAGATCGATTTTCAAGCTTTTTTGTGAAAATTTCAATTCTCAAACGTTTATATTTTGTAGATTATCAAATTACGTGTTTTTTTAGTTATTCACCCCGCAGGCACGTCTCTCGTAATGTCCAAAATTTGTTACCGGTTTCTTGTTTTATGCCACGGAACCTGCATATCTTTTTTGCAGGCTTGTGATGAACAAACCAACGAAAAGAATAAAGCATAAAATAACCAATTTTTATTATTTTATATTATTATTTTTTATTATTATTAATAACTAAACATAGCTCATACATTTATTCGTGTTTAATGCATATTTTTAAATACCCTATTCTATTTTTTCTCTTTTTTTTTACATAGGGGATTAAAAGACAGTCTAGTCCCCTTAATGATGTTTGGGTATTAAGAAAAATGCATATCCAGAAAATTTAAAAATATTTTATCTGAGAAAAATCTCAGGCTAAATATTATCCTTTTTTTCTTGGGCTGTGACTGTCCCACTTAATTATATACTTACATACTTAATAATGACTATATACTAATATATTGTGGTTATATATTTTATTATTGCTATATATTAGCATGTTTAATTATGGCTACTGTAGTTGTGTTTTCCTTGTTCCATAGAAACTTAATTTTTAGGTGGAATGAATTGTGGTGGTTGTTTATGGCTTGTTTGCAAGTTTTGTTGAGGCCCAAATTAAGACAACAGCTGTTTTTACTAACTTTTAATTAAAGATATCGTTGGACTGACAGCCATTCTTTTTCATTTAGTTTTGAGAAGGGAAAGCTGCCTTCCTTTTGTACTTTATATTATTTTCCTCTTGAATGAACCCAATTAGACAGGGTACAGCTGATTCAAAGTGTGAATAAGGTCATTCAAAAACGTGGAAGTGAACAATACAATATTGGTTTTTTTCTGCTTTATCTTCGCAAAGTGTAAGAGCACATAGAAAAGGTCAATCGGGAGTCGTAGAAAAGGTACACGGTTCGAGGGCAATTAGTTCAATCTGCTTCTGGAAACCCTCTTGGGAGAGGTCCGTCTAGAATTATCAAATCGTTGCTGCCCTTGGAAAAAGCCATTGGGAGTAGGATAGAAATTAATTCCCTTTCTGGTAATTTATTCACTCTTGATATTGCTGAAACAAATATCAAATATTTACGTGGAAGGGAAAGCGTGGGGAAATGGAGATAAGTTTATGCACTAAATTTTGCTTTCCTCTCACTTTGGATTTTGTCAATTGTTTTGTCACTTAATTTGTTGAACAAACAGTTGAGATGCCAAAGTCAACCTTTTTTACGGGCCTCATGCGTGCGCTTAATTTGTTAAACCTATCGTACATTATGAGACGGGAAGTTTGGAAGTTGTTTTCTAAGTATGATTTTAATGATTAATTTAATAAGATGCATAATTGATAGATTAAATTGGTATTAAAACATTTGTTTTATAGCTTTATTTTGATTGAGGCGTGTTATGGAAGGAGTTAAATGTTGAGTTTTAAGTTATTGGTTGCAAATTACATGATGTTGATGTGTGTTATTTTTTAAACCCCTTCTGAGGTTAATATTAAATATTTCTTTTTTTGTCGATTTGTTTGATTATCCCTCCTCCATATCATGTTGTGGCATTTGGACGGGATGTTTTTATGTTGAGTTTTTTCTCAGTAATTAAATAAAAACAAACAGTTTTTTTAAACTGAAAGTAAGAGTCATATTAAAACTTAAAATGAACAGAAATTATTCCGTATATGAAAGGGGCTGTCCTCTCCCCAACGCCTCGCTCTTTACGCTAAAGTGTTTAATCGTCTAAAAACATAGAGTTGCGAAAAAGAGTCAAACTTTAGCGTAAAGATCGAGGCGTTGAGGAGGGGACAGCCCCTTTCATATTCGGAATAATTTCTGTTCGTTTTAAGTTTGGAAATGGAAGTTTTGGCGGTTATAACTTTTAATAACCATTTGAAGGTAACTCTTATGCCATGACCTCTTCACGCGTTCATTTTTAGTCTTAGTGAAGATTTTTGGGGCTCACAAATATGTGTCTTTTTATCTTGGAGAGTTAAAAATAAAAACTCCAGTGTAAAAATTTTCCGCTCAAGAGGCTTTAAAAGCCTTAAAAGGATAATCCAGCCGAAAAGCGGAATCGTTAGTTTGAAGTGTCTTCCTTTGTAGATTTCTTGTTTTCATAGTTTTTACTGGACTTAGGTCTTTACCGGATAGTTCGGGTGTTTTGATTGGGGTTTTGATAAGTGACTTCTTCTTGAATTCAAAATTGCTCGTAATTGAAAATTCCGAAATCAAAACAGTTAAATAAAATACACCCAGTACTGAAAGATGAAAAACATCACAAAAAAACAAGATCCATTATTTCCTGTGAAATTGAAGCATAAGCTACGTGTTTTAGATTTTGCTGGTGTTCTTCTTGTTTTTTTTTCTTTTTCCTTTCGCTACGATTCATTTGTGCATCCGATCATCCTTTTTCTGAAGTTTTTCAAAATTTTGATATTTCTAGTATTTCCTACGTTTCTTTGCGGTTTGAGAAGGGTCTATTTTGTCATTTTTCAATATTGTCTGTCAATGTTCGGTTATCGCGTTCTTTCCACTTCCCAGTAGAGATATCCTGTGTCGTATGAACTTTTACCTTCGGCTCCTAGGATATATATCGTTTACCAATGTCAATATTCCTGATTCTTCTTTTATCCTTATGTTTCTTTCTAATTTTCTGCTGGAGATATATTAAGGTCTTGACCCAACATTTATTTTATTACATTATATAGAAGGAAAATTATATATAATCCAGCCAATATTTTCCCAAATTTGATTTGTTTATCTGTCTCATTTTTTCCACTCTTTTTACTTATGGCAGTGACCTCTGGCGCATATGGCAGTGACCTCTGGCGCTGTTAGGTATTGTTATGCATTAATCGAAAAAACTTTTTCCACAAAATAGGTTTTTAAAAACAAAATAAATAGCCCTATCAAACAAAAAATAAGCAAAACATAAAAACAAATAACGTGCTTAGTATAAAACTACCACAGATAGGTATTAATAAGTAAATGAAACCCAAAACAAATAGGGACTACAATAATTAATCAGGTCAAACTCAAAGCCAGCAGAAATTAACATAAGTTGGGCGCAAAACCCCTATGCCTTCCCTAAGTCAGAACAAAATTTGCACTTTACTGAAAAAATATAAATGTTTTTACTTTTATAAGTTTTATAAATCAAATAATATAAACATTTTGATTACTAAATATCAGTATATATATATTGAACTGACAATGAACATTCATTTGTATTTTTTCAGTAAAGTGCACATTTTGTTCTGGCCTTTGGAAGGCATAGGGGTTTTACGCACAACTTATATGAATTTCTGCTCGTTTTGAGTTTGACTCGGTTATTAATGGTAATTCCTGTTCGTTTTGGGTTTTATTTATTTATTGATGCTGATTTGTGGTAGTTTCACGCTTGGTAGATTATTTTATTTTTGCTCATTTTTTGTTAAATAGAGTTCTTTACTTTTCATTGAAAAACTTATTTTGTGGAAAAAGTTTTTCTTAATTAATTTCTGTTCGTTTTATATTGACATAGTCTTTTCAGGGAAAAAGAAAATAATACTTTAAATCTTTTCGTTTTTTTAAGACTTTATAGTTTGGCCTGCTATTTGTATGCTGGAGAAAAATTTCAGCAATTTTTAACAACATACACACTTTTAAAAATCCGGATACAGATAGTGGTCTTTAATTTAGTTTCTGATTTGCTCTTATTGACCTGAAATAGTAAACTTAAAGACATTCGCAAAAAAAATCTGTTTACTTTATTTGATAAATTAGATACACCTAAGATCCTTGGATTGTTTTAATTTTTTATAGCATAAATGGGTGGGTTGGCGTGGGAGGGTGGGAGTGGAAGGGGGATTAGTTACCCTCAAATCACTTTCGACTATTAAAAAGGGCATCTGCCCTTTCTATTTTCAATCGAATGAGCCCTTTCCGAAGTTCCCACGACAACTCCTTCGATATGAAGTGCCCTGGTCTAAACAACAACAACAACAAAAAATAATACATTATACCCACTTCGATCTTTACCATAAAATGTCAAGCCTTCCAATCACTTTCGACTATTAAAAATGGCGCTAGGCCTTTCGATTTACAATCGAATGAGCCCTTTTGGAAACGACAGCGCTTTCTATAAACACCTTCTATGCCCGCAGGGCATAAATTACAACCCTTACTCTAAGGTCTGTTAGGGTGGTTGTCATCCTCTAAAACCGAATTTCCAGAACTTTCAACTACGTTAAACAACATAGCTACCTTCAAATTAGGTTGAAATGTGTTTCGGGAATGGCGACAATGAAAGGGGTGTTATTTGCCGTTCAAACACAGATATATTTGGAAACGACCCAGGACATTTTAATCTCCAATTGGATGAGCGCTTTTCGAAGTTTCAATGACGACTTCTTTGACGGATAATTTCTAGTTTAAAAGGCTGTCATTAATAAATAAAGTAATGTGCCAAAATCGTTCTTATATTTCCCCAGGGCATAACTTAAAACCCTTGCCCTGGGGGTTGTGGGGGAGCGTCCTCCTCTTTACTTAGTCCCTGTTTCTTGTCTCGTTCTCGAGTGTCCCCGTTCTTTACTTAGGCAGCGCGATCGTGCTGCCTATGATTTATACAACAACTTTCTATATAAACCTTATATTCCCCCAGGGCATAACTTACAACCCTTGCACTGAGGGCTTTGAGGGGGTTGTCATCCTAAAAGACCTAATTTCCAGAACGTTCAACTACGTTGAACAA
This sequence comes from Artemia sp. Qi Xiang Cuo, assembly GCF_049724085.1. NCBI lineage: Eukaryota > Metazoa > Arthropoda > Branchiopoda > Anostraca > Artemiidae > Artemia > Artemia sp. Qi Xiang Cuo. Next base: position 31,921,295 of record NC_142797.1, read on the forward strand.
AATGGATATCTCAAAATTTTGTATTGTACGTTTTTTGGATAATGGTGGGCGTGAGAGGGGCGTTAGTCGCTATCCAATCGCTTTTAACTATTAAAAAAGGGCACTAGCCCTTTCAATTTCCAATTGAATGAGCCGTTTTGAGGTTTCTACGACAACGCGTTCAATAAAAACTTTATATGCCCCAGGGCATAACTTACAACCCTTGCCCTGAGGGCTGTGGGGTGAGAGGGTTGTCATCCGTAAAGACCTAATTTCCAAAACTTTCAACTACGTTAAATAAAATTGCTATCTAAAAATTTTGCTAGGATGTGTTTGGGGGAAAGGTGGGCCTCAGAGGGGGGTTAGTTGCCCTCAAATCACTTTCGACTATTAAAAAGGGTACTATTCCTTTGAATTTCAAACCGAATGAACGCTTTTTCAAGTTTCTATGACAAAGATTTCAATAAAAAACCTTATATGCCCCCAGGGCATAACTTATAATCCTTGCCCTGAGGGCTGTGGGGGAGTGTCCTCCTCAAAAACATATTTTCTATCTGGAAATGAACTTGCTGAACAAAATAGATATTTCAAAATTTTTATTGGATGTATTTTGGAAAATGGTGGGCGTGAGAGGGGCGTTAGTCGCTATCCAATCACTTTCAACTATTGAAAAAGGCACTAGCCCTTTCAATTTCCAATTGAATGAGCCCTTTTGAAGTTTTTACGACAACGCTTTCAACTAAAACTTTATATGCCCCAAGGCATAACTTATAAACCTTGCCCTGAGGGCTGTGGGGTTGTCATCCTTACAGACCTAATTTCCAAAACTTTCAACTACGTTGAATAAAATGGCTATCTAAAAATTTTGATGGGATGTGTTTGGGGGAACGGTGGGCGTGAACGGGGGGTGGGTTGCCCTCAAATCACTTTCGACTATTAAAAGGTGTACCATCCCTTTAAATTTGCAATCGAATAAGCCCTTTTTCAAGTTTCTACGACAAAGCTTTCAATAAAAACCTTATGCCCCCAGGGCATAACTTATAATCCTTGCCCTGAGGGCTGTGGTGCAGTGTCCTCCTCAAAAATATATTTTCTAGCTGGAAATCAACTACGCTGAACAAAATGGCTATCTCAAAATTTTTATTGGATGTGTTTGGGGGAATGATGGGCGTGGGGGGGGGGGGCGAGTTGTCTTCCAATCACTTTCGACTATTAAAAAGGGCACTAGTCCTTTGAATTTCCAGTCGAATGAGCGTTTTTGAAGTTTCTACGACAACGGTTCCTTTAAAAACCTTATATGCCCCCAGGCATAGCTTAAAACCCTTGCCCTTTGGGCTGTGGGGGAGTGTCCTCCTCAAAAAATATTTTCTATCTGGAAATCATCTACTTTGAACAAAATGGCTATCTCAAAATTTTGATTGGATGTGTTTGGGGGAAGGATGGCTTTGGGGGGGGGGTAGTTGCCCTCCAATCACTTTCGACTATTAAAAGAGGCACTAGAACTCTCAATTTCCAATCGAATGAGCCCCTTTTGAAGTTTCTACGACGACCCCTTCTATATGAAGTGTCCTGCTCTAAAGGAAAAAAATAATTCATAGTACATTGTGTCAACATCGTTCCTATATGCCCTCAGGGCATAACTTAAAACCCTTGCCCCGAGGGTTGTGGGGGAGCTTCCTCCTCAAAAATATATTTTCTATCTGGAAATCAACTACGCTGAAAAAATGGCTATCTCAAAATTTTTATTGGATGTGTTTTGGGGGAATGATGGGCGTGGGGGGGCTAGTTGCCCTCCAATTACTTTTGAGTGTTAAATAGGGCACTAGCCACTCCAATTTCCTATCGAATGAGCCCTTTTCGAAGTTTCTTCGACAACTTCTTGGATACGAAGTGCCTGACTGAAGAAAAAAAAACACATTGTGCCCACATCGTTCTTTACTTAGGCAGCGCTAGCGCGCTGCCTATGATATGTTAGATATTTATGTTATTCTTTTTCTTTCTTGTTTCTGGTAGTTTTAGCTTTACGAATTTTTTTAATTTTCGCTTGTTTTTTAAGGGTTATTTCATTAGGTGTTTTTTTATCCGTAAATTATACACTTTTTTTTCTTCTGAACGTCCTTTACTATTGTTAGTCAAGGCCGTAACCAGGATTTTTTTCTTTTTTTTTGGGGGGGGGGGTACACAAAAAAACCTCAAAAACGCATAAAAATTTGTTTATATCCATTTTTGTTACATTTATACGAGTCAGACGAACATTTCGGGGGGAGGGGGGGGGGGTTCAAACCTCATACCCCCCCCCCTGGGTACGGCCTTGGATAATATGGTACTTGTGCACTAATTGGTACACACCGCTTCAGCTGTATCAAGGAAACGAGAGACGAAACCCGCCAAACGGGTATCTGCAATTAATTGCAATAGAGAAAAGGAATGCAAAGCGTGGTTTTCATTGCGTTTACGATACTTACTGTTGTTTTTTGGGGTTTGAGAGGGGGGAAAGGTACCTAGGTTAGGTTATGTACTTAATATATGCTATGCTTTACCCCCACCCCTAATGTGCAAATATATTGCCCAAATTTGTTTTTAAACTATTATATATTCATCCTATTTTACTTTTATGATTAGCATTAACCAAACTTGACTTCTTTCGGGTGTACCATTTAGTGCACAGGTACCGATATTATGATATATTTGTCATATTATTTATCACATATTTATCATAATATATTTGTCTCCCTGTTTCTTCTTATTCTTCTATTGTAATAATTGTTAATCTTTATTCAATGATACAAGTAAGAATCTTTTTGGGATTTACGGATTGATTCTTCATTATCTAGTCAGGACAATTAAGAGTAAATTTATATTTTTACCAGGGATAACCGTAATCTTCAGGCATATCTGCACATAAACGGTTGGTGTGGGGTGGTTGGTTAAGAAACTAGAGAATTCATTAAAGAGGTTTTACTCTCCCCCCCCCCTTACATGCTGCGGCAATGTTACTTTTTTGGAGGGAGTGGAAGGGTTATATAGTCAATAGAAATATTACATTGGCTAAAAGTAGTCTCTTGGTAGTTAATTTATTTCGTAGTTTCGACATTAAATGCTTGGCTTCTGAGCAAATATTTGCTTTTATATTTTTTTAATCCCCTATACAGTTCCTAAGTAGAGACTATCCAGGGTCATTCAAGTTTAAATGGAAGAGACGCCAAGTAATTGTGCAGATTGTTTTGGAGCTACTTTATATTCAGAAACAAAAAGACTTTTCTTTTTATAAAAATCAGGGATATTTTTCCTCGTGACAACTCGTTCCGGCGTCCAGTGTCCTAATATATACGGGCTATAGCCCTCTTATATTAGATTTGTTAAAAACACTGCAACAGAGAAGAAGCATTTTTCGAGAAAATGCAAGACACATCCTCCAAACAAGGCATAAAACATTCCTGGGGAAAAGATTTGACGAAAGAGGAAGGACCATCTGTCTCCTTAGGAAAATTAGACATAAAATATTCTCATAGGCAATCCTGGGGAAAAGCAAGCTATTACAGTTTATATCTCTTTTCGCATGCAGACATCTAAACTTCTATGCGACACTAAAGCATATTGTCTTATCCCTCCCCAAAATTTGGGCTGATTTATGACCCCAATTCTAGCCACGAGGCCGAAAAATTGCTCCCAAAAGTAGTTGACATGCTTCATGGATATCAATTGTTGTTTTGTTTCTCCTATCAACATTTCCCAAGTAAATCTAAATCATTCAAAGTAATTTACTAATGTATATGGACTAATTTTCTCGTTTGTCATTATTTATTCCTTTCCTTTTTTGTTAATAGATGGCACTAGGATATGAATTTCTTTTTTATGTCTTATTCAATTTGTTTTTGCATGCATGATTTGAAAGGAGTTGAATCATTGTTGGCGAGGTCATTTACGTAGTCATTAAATTAATATTGAAAATAAATGTAAGAAAGTAGTATAGTATTTTAATCAGGGTTGTATTAACAGCTGCAACCTAGTAAAGAGCAAACTCCTTCCTATAGTAACCGAAAATTCAAAGACGCTCAAATAATTTTTCGAATATGTAAGAATGCCATTTGAAACTTGTTGAGACATGGGAAGTTTTAACCATATCAAACTTAAAGCAAAAAGTAACGAGGAAAACAAACCTGTGGGTATTTTGAAAAGAACTTGAAAACTCTCGAAACGAAAAGTAAATGGCGGTATAAAAACTTGACCCGGTCAGAAATACATTTGGTCATGCAATAAGTCATACTTAAAACGAATAGAAACTACTTTGGATAATAGAGAGATCTAAAACGAAAAAAAAAGTTTAACAGTTCGTGGTAACGAATCGTAAGTAAGGAGCGACTCGACTCGTTGGTAACCAAAACCCTGGAAAAAAAATCAATAACAATTGATACATTAGAAGAATTGGCTTTTTATGTTGATTCCGAATATATAAAGTTCATTAAGTTTAGTGTTATCCATCAACAGATACGAACCTGAGAAAATTTGTCCTTTTTCCAAAAAAGGGGGGAGGGGGAACTTCCCTAAAAGTAAAGTGATCTTAATGAAAATCACACCATCACGTTCAATACTTCAGAGAGCCCTACCCCTCCCACGCCCCTTCCCCCAAAAAGTATCCGGTCAAAAGTTTAAGATAGCCTTTTGATTCAGCATTGCTGAAAGGTGCAATAACTATTCCTTTAGGAATGACATAGACCCCTATAGTCTCTGAGGAAAGGGCTGTAAGTTGCACAATTTGCCCATTGTTCATATATAGTATTTGTTTTTGAGAATTATACGGAGATTTTTTTTGGGGGGGGGATTTTCAACGGGGAGAATGTTTCGTGGGAAGGAATATTCGGGTGGGGAATTTGCTAAGAGAAATTTTTCACGGGCGGGAGGGAAGGGGATTTCCTGGCATGACTTGAAAAGTAGTCAGAAATTAAAATAAAAACAAAATGAAGTTTTTCAGCTGAAAGCAAGGAGCAACATTAAAACTTAAAACAAACAGAAATTAATCTGTACATCCGGAATGCTGTTTCCTCCACCCTTGCTCTTTACTCTAAAGTTTACTTTTTGTCTCAATTCTTTAAGAAAGATTTCTCAAACACAAGGGTCGTTGAATTTGAATGAGCTATATTTCTAAAGAACTTTTATATTTTAGTGTAAAGAGTGAGGGTTGAGAAAAAGGTAGCGCCCCGTCCCCTCACTTACGGAATAATTTCTGTTCGTTTGAAGAAGTCAGTGTTTAAAAGAACGGAAATGTCATAAATTAAAGTCTGGCTATCGTCCTCTCAAACTCCCCTAAAGGAAAAAGTATGGGATTCATCAAAAATTATGTATAATTTGAGCAGTGCTTCTTTACCGCAACATTAAAATTGTTTAGTATATGAAAACACGAATGTAATTTCCAGGAATAATAATATTAAAAAACAGTATTGACTCGAGTGATTAATCAGTCTAAGTCTTACATTCTAAAAAAGTTATGAATAGAAGATCTAAAGCCGAAACTATTTTTTAAAAGGGTACATTTTTTTTTTAATATCATTCAAAAGAATTGAAAATTGATGGTTCAATAAACCTTAAAAACGTCAGTTTTCAATACGTTGGGGCGATATGTTTATTTTTTCAGCAAAGGGTAAATGGACTCCAGTCTAAACAGAGGCTAGGTCACAGTTTTTGAAAAAAAAACATACGAATTAATATATTTTTTATATTCAACAGCACAACCAAAATATGAGGCGTTCGGAAAATCAATCAAGTTCGCTTTTTAAGTTCCGGTACATATTAGGGTCAAAATATTTGATAATCTTTTGATTTATCATCTTCATAAGGTTATTCCCCCCAAAAAATAAGGACTAAAAATTTTTTTGGTTTTGCACCGTTCAATACCTTCTGGAAGCAAGTTTAACTAAGTTCATGCAAAACTAATATTAAATACATTATCCATACTCAAAGGAGTAAGTAAACCAATTTTTTTCTGAATATATGTTTCTTCTTATGATTAATGCATTAAAATCAAAACCAATAGTTTATATTCTTTGGATTTCCTCCTTTGCTCCTATCACGCACTTCGCTACTTTGATCTCAGAACGGTTCCCATCACTGTCAATAATTAAATTAAAAAAAAAAGTTTGTTTTAACTGAAAGTAAGGAACGACGTTAAAACTTAAAACGAACAGAAATTATTCCGTATATGAAAGGGGCTGTACCCTCCTCAACGCCTCGCTCTTTTCACGCTAAAGTTTTTTATTGCTTAAAAAAATAAGAGTTGTGAGTAAGTCAAACTTTAGCGTAAAGAGCGAGGCGGTGAGGAGGAGACAGCCCCTTTCATATACGGAATAATTTCTGTTCTTTTTATGTTGTAACGTCGCTCCTTACTTTCAATTAAAAAAACTTGTTTTTTTATTTAATTTTGGAACGATTTTGAATTAAGGCAGGTTTTGATTTTGGCTCACCGTACAAGAGTATTTAAAACAAAAGTTGTATATTAATTTTACTTTTATTTGGTTAAATGGCTTTCTCGAAACTTGTTTAATTTTATTTACGAACGTTTTTATTAGTAATAAATATACGTAACTTATGAATTAACTTACGTAACGATCTTCTATATTCATATATTTTTATTACGTATGTTAGGGGGCTCGCCCCCTAGTCAATACCTCGCTCTTTAAGCTAAAATTCGAATTTCATACCAATTCTTTAAAAATGACCTTTAAATCACAAATGCCGTTATTTAGAATAAATAGCTCTATGAAAGTACTAAAAAATCTTTGGCTTAAAGAGCGAGGTATTGAATAGAGGGTGAACCCAATCATACACGTAATATTTTCTGTTCGTTTTAAGTTTTGATGTTACTCCTTATTTTCAGTTGGAAAACTTGTTTTTTTACATTTAATTTCTGATCTTTTTTTAAATAATGCTGGGAAATCTGGTGCCCCCTTCATAGTAGTGTCCCTTCCCCCGTGAAACCTTCCTTCATGGAAAAATCTTCCCAAATAACCCCCGACCCACCCACCCCCCTACTACCAGAAAAAATCCCCCCTGAAAACGTCTGTATACTTCCTAATAACCAATACTATATGTTAACATTGGGTAAAGTTCATAACTTTCAGCCCTCCCCCGGGGACTTCGGGGGATTAAGTCATCCTAAAGAACATAGTTATCATATTTTCAACCATGCTGAACAAAATGGCTATCTCAAAATTTTGATCAGGTGACTTTGGGGAAAAAATGAGCGTGGGAGGGGGCCTAGTTGCCCTCCATTTTTTTGTCACTTAAAAAGGGCACTAGAACTTTTAATTTCCGTTCCAATGAGTCCTCCCACGATATTGTAGGACCGCTTGGTCCATAAGATCACCCCTGGGAAAAACAACAAATAAACACGCATCCATGGTCTTTCTTCTGGCAAAAAGTTCAGAATTCCACATTTTTGCAGATAGGAGCTTGAAACCTCTGCAGTAGGGTTCTCTGATACGCTGAATATGATGGTGTGATTTTCAATAAGGTTCTATAATTTTTAGGGGGTCTTTCCCCCTTTTTTCGAAAATCAACCAAATTTTCTCAGGCGCGTAACTTTTGATGGGTTGGACTAAACTTGATGAAAGTTATATATTTGAATTCAGCATTGAAATCTGGTTCTTTTGATGTATCTATTGGTATCAAAAACCCGTTTTCTAGAGTTTCGGTTACCATTGAGCCGGGCCCATACTTTACAGTTCGTTACCACGAACTGATTGATATCGAAAGTTGGGTGCTGCTAAGAATTAACATCTTTTGAGTTGGAGTTGGTAGCAGATCAGGACCACTGAGAACAACTATTAACTAATCAAATGAGTCTGGCTTATAGTCACCTGAAATTGATTCATCTGGTGATATTCTTTCAATTTAGGTCATCCACTTAAGGGATAGACAGTTGTGGCACTTTCGCCCAGTATTTTTGAAACTCCTGTATTAAGTCGGTTGCCTTCTCAGTCTGCAATTTATCTCCGTGTGTGATTAAGGGCGTTATTTTCCAAAATATTATTTAGAATTATTTCATGAAACCATCAGATGGAGGGGGGGGGGTGCATTTGTGTATGAATTGATTATTATATCTAGGAAAAGCATAAAAAAAAGGAATCGAGTAGTGTGTTTGCCTTGCCCCTATATCGGTAATGGAACCTAGTAGTATACTGACCGCGTTTTTTTCCACTGTTTTAAGAATGTACACGTGTGAAGGATAATCTAGTTTTGCACAAAAAAGGTAGCGTAATCTTGGCAAAATATTTTAAAATTATGAAACACGGACAACTACTGCCAACAATTTGCTTAGCTAAACAATCAAGTAGAATATCAAGTGAGCTACCAAATATCTAGACAAATATTGAAAAAAAAAAATATATTCCAACGTACTGATCAAATTCCTCTAACATAAAAGCCAGTATAAAAAATGCTATAAATGATCTCTATCCTAGAAAGAAATCCTGGTTCGGAAGCTGGCATAAAATATGCCCTTTTTGAATGAATATGACCGTTTTAGCTTGATAAAGGCTACGCCTTTCCAGCCATTTAGCCCCTTCATACCCTGTAATTTAGTTTTCCTATGTCGTTGTCTGGTTCTTAAAGTCCCTTTCACACTTATGCGTAGTAAGACATCAATTCCTTGATATCGTCGCGTTGTACCAATCAAGGCTGGTTGTAAACGACAAAATAACGTACGATTGATAGTTAATGATTAAGCCTATACATAGATGTCGGTACTCTTCTATTAAACGGACTCTTTTATCTACGGCAATGCATACCAGTCACGAAATAGACTGAGACGCGTGATGAAAACAGGTTTACAATGCCTTCTGGAATATAAACAAAGGCAAAAACTGCGTTTAAATTGTTTTTTGGGGTATAGGGGGGAGGGGAATGTACCTAGGTTAGGTTACGTATTTAATATATGGTATGCTTTGCCCCCCCCCATAATGTACAAATAAATAGCCCAAATTTGTTTCTAAACTATTATATAATCATCCTATTTTTTTTCATTAGCATTAACCAAACTAGCACTATATAAAAGAGTCCGTTTAATAGAAGAGTACGTAGATGTCTAGCTAAGTATGGCTGTGAATTGGACTTAACTTTTTTGAATCTTATAACACGATCTCACAGCGCTTTTGAGTATGTAAGATTTTTATTGAAATAGTTTTGTGTCTGTACCGTATTAGGCTCAATTGTATAAAAATTCTTTCTAATGTTTTTGATCTTTGACTTTAAATGTTTTTGTCCGCCTCCAGGGGTACGTATACTCCTGTTAGGAGCCTAGTGTTGGTGGAATGTAATCTTGTTTAAAGTAACCTACATAATGCAGCGCATTGTGCCAATCCTTCAACTTGTGAAACTGTTCCTGGTAACGAACTGTAAGTAAGGAGCGATGCGGCTCATAGTAACTGAAACTCTAGGAAACAGAATCTTGATATCAATAGATACATAAAAAGAATCGAATTTTAATGCTTGTTTAAAATATATAACATTCATCAAGTTTCGTTTTACCCATCAAAAGTTACGAGCCTGAGAAATATTTGCCCTGTTTTTGAAAAAGGGAGGAAACGCTCCCTAAACATAAAGTAATATTAATGAAAATCACACCATCAGATTCAGCATATCAGAGAGCCTTACTATAGAGTTTTCAAGCTCCTGTATACAAAACTTTTGCGTTTTTTTTTTTTTAATGATCGTATCGAATATCCGGAAAGGGTTTATTTGATCTAGTGCCATTTTCAAGTGACAAAAAATATTAGAGGGCAGCTAGCTCTCTCCCATGCCCATTTTCCCCAAAGTCGCCTGATCAAAAGTTTGAGATAGCTATTTTGTTCAGCATAGTCGAAAGATCTATCTCTTTGAGGATGACTTGAACTCCTGCAGTCTCCGGGAGAAGGGCTGCAAGCTAGGAAATTTGCCCATTTTTACGTAGCATTGGTTATCGGAAAGTATAGCCTCCTCCCAAATTTGTAAATGCAACGACTTCGATCCTTCTTCGACTCTCGGTCCTTTAGGAACCCTTTGATCAGTAGTGAATATGTTTAGTTTCTGATCCCATTTGTTCAGCTGTGTTTGCGCCCCGTCTCGGACCCTTTTAGTCAACAACTTTTAGGATTGCTATTGCAGCTAAAGAGTCCAAAATCAAAACACTTTAAATTCACAATTCGCTAATAGTGTTTAATTTTTACTAAAGTAGCTGAATAATCCGTATTTGGGTTAGCTGAGTAATTCATAAATATATCTGATACAAAATAACAGGAATAAAAGCGTAGTAAGTAACCCTTTGTGATAAAAGACTGAAGTTCCGAAAAACTGAGATACCTTTGTGAAAAAATTTATTTTTATTTGTCTTAGTTTAACGATTCCTTTGTTGGAGGTCATTTTACTGTATGGAAAATAGTTCGAGTTGACGTTTTCAATTGTAGGTTCATACAATAATTTGTATCTGATCATAATATTGAACATATAACTAGTAAAAAGTTTTCTTCTGACGGGGGGCTTTACAAAAAAAATACGTTTTTCTGAAGCCAGCTTTGTTGGCTCCGACCTGTCTTTTTTATACGCTTTAGTATAAAAACAAAAACTTTGAATTTATTGGCTCATGCCGAAAATTACGTAAAAATAGAATTTTATCATCAGAGCCGTATCCTGGATTTTTTTCGGGGTCGGCGGGGGGCTTACAATTTTTTTATGCGACCTTGGTTATCATCCAAAATGACAAATAGAAAATTTGGCAATTCAATAAAAAAAAAATTCTCCAATGCGGATACGATAAGTCTAATTCTCATACTATGTACTTTAAAAATACTCCATTACAGAATAGTATAAGGAAAAATAGTATAAGGAAAGATTTATTTTCTATGAGATAATTTAGTATTCCTATTTTCCTAGAAACAGGAGACAATCTCAACAGGCAGTTTTTTTTATTTTTGTTTTAATTTTGGGAAATATAATAGGAAATTCACAATTATAAAATTCTCCATATAACCCTAAAAATAATTGTCATCCTTTAAGTTTATTCATTGATAAATTGGTTTTTAACATATATAATAAAACGGATGATTTTATTTTTGAAGTAATTAATTTTTCATTCCTTGAAAGTAATATACATTCAAATATTACTTATTCAGCTTATTATTCCCAATTATTTAGGTATGCAAAAAATTGTAGTAATTACAAGGATTTTAAAAATAGATGTAAAAAACTGAGCCAAAAACTGATCTTGAGGTTTTTCTGCCAATAAAATTAGTTGGCAATTTAAAAATTTAGTTTTCTGTATCATGAACTTTTAGGTAAATATACAAAAAATTATAAAAATATACTGAATGATATTTTAATATAATTTATCTTTCACTTTTCTCTTATGGAATTTTGAATTTGTACATTTTTTTCAAACCAGCTTGAAGGACTTTTAATCTATAATTGGTTCCAGATACCAATAAAACACTTGGATTTATAACTCACGTCCGGACCAGTCTTTATTTGTTCCAGAATTGTCTTTGCTTTCATCAACCTATGGGATTTCACTAAGGAAAGAACCAATCTCATTTTGTTTCTATTTTTTGAATAGTTTTATTAGTATGAATGTATTTCATAAGCTTTACCTAACATAGGGATACCATAAAGATCTTATGGTAGAGGCTCCACTGTGCCGGGTAAAGAATGTAAAGCCTCGAAACCCGTTAAGGCAGGTGGTATTTCTTCTGATTAGCCCTAATGAAAGGTACTACTTGGAGATATTTCGCTAGATTTAAGGTGCTTTTGCTTGTAAATTTACAACGAATTACATTTATTGATGACGACTTTGCATGGATTTGGACATTTCGATTTGGTTGACGGTTCGGTTATACCGTTTTGTCCTAGGTAATTGGGTAGATGAGTAAGGTTAAAACCTCGTTCAAGTGCACATTTGTCTCAATTACTGGATTAGGATGACAGTCCTTTTCTTCTTCTTCTCCCTCTCATCTCTCTCTCCTTTTTTTCTCGCCAAGTAATCACCTCTAAAACATTATAGAATAACCGTTTTTAGGAAAGGAAAACAAACTAACTAAAAAATTGCACCGAGCGAAGCGTATCCTCGCAATAACGAGGCTATGGTAGGTCAGTGCGTTCCTGGCTCGGCTGCATTGAACTATTTAAAAAATAATTTACTTTAAGTTTCAACAAAGGTAATTATTACAGTAAAACGAATCAGGTTTCTAAGGTTTGTGTGATTCGATTGTACTAAATGATGAATTAGGGGTGTCGAGAGGGGAGAGTGCAGATGGCTAGATCCTCTTTTTCGGGACAGACTCGTTTAAATGTCAAATTGCTTTATTTGTTTTTCTTTCACTTTTATCGTATCTTCTTGACTTTTCTAATGTTGAAACAGAAAGTTGCAGACCGCTGGAAAAAAACACCCCATGCCACAAGGAAACACTGGGCAAAAACTTTGCTTCGTAAAGAAGCAAATTTAAAGACATAAAGCTTAAATAGAACGTTTAAATGGTCAATCTGCATAATAGTAAACCGGGTACCTACATATTATCCCGATCCCACTCAAGAAGTGGAGTTAGGTTAGACATTCATACTTCATAATATGCAGAATACTTGTAGCTAACACATTTTGCATGGAGTTCCGCTATACTTTACCTCCAACCTCCCTAATGTGCAAATATATAGCCCAAATTATATATTTTCCATCTATTCTTGCAACGCATCTCTCTTGTTTGATCCCGTATACCTGTAAATTGAATCAACTGTGACGAATAAAACTGAAAAACAATTTACGGATGGTAGAATGTATTGAAAATATATAATTTGGGCTATATATTTGTACATCAGGGGGTTTGGGGGTTAAGTATAGCAGGGCTCCATGCAAGATCTGTTAGCTGCAATTATTCTGCCTATTATGAAATATAGTTTTCTAACTTCACTTCTTGGGTGGGGTCGGGATAATATTTAAGTAACCCTAAGCCAGGAGATTTGACCTCCCCTCCTGAATCCGCTGCCGATACTACCGCACGATGTCGTACAGCCGAGCAAAAAAAAAAAAAAAACTGGTTCTAGGTTAGAGTATTGGATAATATGGTTATTATTCAAACCATTTTTAGTGACTCTTGAGCAGAAAATAGGAGGTGTGTCTCTACCTAGCTTAGGGGTAAAGTAGCAGGAAACCAGCTCAGTGGTGCAGCAAGGGGGAGCGGCTGTCCCTGGGTGTAGCCTCTGAGGGGGCGCCAAACTGAATTTTTTTCGTCAATAGTATGATCTACTTCTATTGTGACAGTGATGGTGGGGGGGGGGCAAAAAAATTGCCAGTAGGTGTTGAAAACACTAACTATGCCTCTGAAACAGCTTATCTGGGCTTCGTTTCAATCAAACAATTAACTTAAAAATATCAATTCAAAGAGGGTAATAACCCTTATAGCCCTATCTATCCCGCAGTTGGCATCCTAAAGTGGCTTCTACCCGCACCGAAACAAGTTAGTAAACTTTAGTGTCCTTGTATACCTTAGTAAATTACCTTTTGAAAATCTACAAAAAACTTTCTTTAAACTCCTTAGGCCCAAATTCCAGTTAATCATTCCCGTGCTTCTATCAACATTTCCTAATTTTTCTTCCTCTTTTTTATGATTTCGTGGAATTCATTAATTCATATTAATAGCTTTTTTGTGATTAAAATTAGACACGGTATACTTAAACTTAAATTGAAAGAACTGTTTCAAAGCGATTTTATTTTCATCCGATCTTATTTAACTATCGAAAGTTAAGCTTTTTTTTTGGATGAGCTATGCATTTCACAATATATGTGTCCACGGAACTGTAGTATCCGCTTAGTCTCATTCCTTTCCCAGTGTGGCCGGCCGTTATGTTTCTGTGGTAGTAGTTTAATTTTGTATGAGCCTGACTGTTAAACCAGTTGGCCCTTGAAAGGCATCCACTCTTCAATCAGACCTGTATTCCACTTGTTAGCTAATCCCTATTCCATAGTTCTATTTTCTGAGCTTGCGTTAGGTTATCTTTTTCCTAGTGGTTCTAACTCCGGGAAGTTGGGAGGATCTTCCCAAAGCGCTATGATGAAATGAGTGGAACGGCAGCAGACTTGAACTAGTGTTTGCCGTGTTAATAACTGAATAGTTGTTGGTTGTGCTTTATCTGTGATTGTTTGTTTTATATCTTTAAGCTGGATGAACAATTAGTTTCATTTAAAGAAGAAAAAGACTGTGCTCGTTGTATATTACCGGGGAAAGAACTCCGCGCCTTGATTCGCACTAACACGGCTCCGTATCAGTTCGCCCCTGCCCTGAGCCAAACAGGGTTTGGCCTGGGTTTAACTCCTATCCCACCCATACGTACTATTTCGGGACTCGCAACGTTGGCTTCCGGTATAGCTATGGACCCACTTGCAGCTGAGGACTTGTTACTCAGCTGGTATAGCCTGTATCAACCCCGACCTGCTCAAGCGCCAATGCTTGCAGCTATGTCAACGCTTATGATGCCTGCCGCAACTGTAGCCCTTGCTGGGCATCCTGCCGCGTTAGCAATAGCACAACCTAAACCTGATTTAGTCCAACAACCTCTGCCGACGGCAACACCAATCACAACTCTTAGCATTAAGACAATCCACAATAATAACTCTTCCAACGGTACTAGTAAGCCAGGTATGTGTTATGTTTATGCTCGTAAATATATATATATATATATATATATATATATATATATATATATATATATATATATATATATATATATATGGAATAAGAAATTCTTTACATTAATATATTTTATTTCTTCCCCGAATCTCGATAGAGCCATAGTTTTCATTCTATTCTAGGGACTGAATTAGTGGTTGGCAGAAGAAAACAATAGTTTGTGGCTATTCCTGTTAAAGTACCGTTATTTTAATTATAGTTATGATACATCAGTTTACGATACAATAACTATTTGAATACGCATTGTCGCATAAATATTTCAAGTTTTCTAAGGAATCATCTGTAATAATACTTTGCAAGTCCTTGATATATATTGAAAAAAGGGGCAAGTCACCTTACGTGCCCAATTTGATTTGGCGCTAATTAATTTTTTTGAAAAGTCTCTGAATAGAGGGTCAACTTTTTTGGAATACTGATACGTTTGTATGGCCATTGACGCTTATAGCCATTGGCTCTTTTCGTTGCATACGTTTGCTACTAGTTCAATTTGACAAGATGGGAGTAATATATATATATATATATATATATATATATATATATATATATATATATATATATATATATAATTTTCATGTGTAAAAAGTTTCCTATTCATAATAGAATAAACCATAGACCTTTTAAACTAATAGGATATTAGACTTATATTTGCTCCTTTCACATTAAATTATGTGGCTACTTAGTTAGGCACGTATGTGAGAGTGTGGGGCTTCGGGCCAGGGCCTCACCCTGGAATCCTAAATTGCCCTCTCCTTCGGAAAAAAAATGTTGTATACGTCACTGCACTTAGCAGTCGTGCGCAGAAACGCCTAATTAAATATTCATATTTATTCAGCCAATCTATCAAATAAGATGCTGGTCCGAATAAGATAAATATTGCAAGTTTAATCATTTGCAAAGTTTAGTTTGCCTGAATATTTATGTCTGAAATAACGAATTTTAATATATATCTTCTACCAAACTTAAAATTGCAATGCGAGTTTATCCTTCTCAGGGAATTGTTAGTGTCACTAATTTTAGGGAACTGTATGTGGGGCTTTCTTCTAATGTAAAATAAGTTTTGATATCCTTGATTAATTATCGCTACCTTATTGGTTGCGTTCAAAGGATCCAATCTGACAGTCTACTTTTTGAAGCTCTAACTGCAAAGTATTGGATTTGACACTTAAATTTACAGTCAAAATGTGTTTTAAAAAGGCATAATACCAGAATTGGACACAATTTGGTATCTTTTTTGACAATGTTAACTGTATGACCAAATATCCAATAATTCTGGATATTTTCGCCACTGCATAATCAGGGTATTTTAAATAGACCAATGAATGAGTCTTCTTTTCATTCTTCCCCACTGTTCATTTTAGCGACATAGCTGTTGACTGGGTGATATCAGCAAGGTGAAAAAATCACTAGATTTTAGTAACTTTTTTTATTGATTTAGTGACTTTCTTCAATAATCTAGTGATTGATCTGGTGATTTGACGACTTTTTTAGACAATATAAAAATCACTAGAAATAGTGATAAATCACTAGGGATAGCAACACGGTATATCAACCACTGAACCGCTTATGCATTTTCAAGTCCTCTACTAAAGATCGTTAGCATGCTAATCTCAACCATTATACAAAGCCGGACCGAGATGCAAGTGCTCCGGAGAACATTTAAACAAGCATAAACACAAGCGACATTTGATTTTTTCACTAGTGGAAAAGTCAGATTTCTCTTGATCGCAAAACTTGGCTTCACCTTTGTAGCACTAAGTTTTAAAGAATCTACTTTTAAATCAATTTATTCCTGTACATATATAAAAATCGGTAATTAGTAGTGCAATGTTATTATTAGATGTTTTTAGGAATTACAAGTAGGGTTCGAAGTCTTTAGTTGGTTTCAAAGGCATTTTGAGAAAGTTTCTGCGAAAATACGCGTTCCAGGGTAATATACACTGGACCGCTGATGGCAGATTAAATGGGAAGTACTGTTTGCACGCGCCAAAGATGTAGTAGCCAAAAATCACTAAGCCGTGATTTTACTGTTATATTATTTATATACAGGGATCAAGACAAAGAATTTTTTAATACCTGTCATCTCAAAGATATAATAATTTTGCGTACTCTATTACCTAACAAAAGGATGTTAGATTATTCAGGTACACGCCAAGATCTTTTGTACGTTTTTTTTGTATGTCATTAGTCCTATTTGAGACTGATAATTTTGAATTTGGGACAATAAAAATTACTTAAATCAACTTTTCCTAATTATTAGACCAAATCTAACGGAAGATTAAGTAGGTTATTAGTTCCTTGCTCTTTTTAGAAGTATGCAAAAACTAACGTATTGTCGTTCTGAGTATTTTAATATTTAAGTTCAGATTTTTTGGCTAGCTATTACAATTTTAAGCATGCTCTCTCTCCCCATCCCCCAAAAGAATTTTTATGTATTTTTCTTTGCGTATCTGAATTCCCTATCTTGTGAAGTACAAGCTAAAGACTGCTTTGTTTATGGAGGTAAACCAACGTTCCCTTCAGTTGTTTTATGCATTTTTTATAGGATGGGAGAGTTTGGGATCCCCTTGTTTACCAAAGGTGATATGTGTCGGTTTATGATTGTTTGCTTATGGGTTAAAAAAAAATCGCCTTTGTTTTCTTTTGTCTCATATTTCAATAAGTTTGTTAAGTGGTGGTGGAACACTTGACAATATGGATTTATACTGGTTAGTTTGGCATGATAAGATCTATAAGCAGTGATTTTATCTGCTTGAGTTTGCAGTCGCTTGAGCTAAGTGCAAATTAATTTGTTGATTTTCTAAATCTGTAATTAGGTGATAAAACGAATACAAGTGACCATCTCGTCTTCTGAAAAAAGATTCGAGTTTCAAGGTCCCTTAAATTTTATTTTGTTTTTGTTTTATCTTTGTTTGTGGTTATGTCCCGTTTCTGATCTCTGTGTCGGATCTTAGGTCAAAGAATCTGTAAGACTCTGAGATTCTCCTGATATGGTGAAATGTTGATTTACCCATGGATCGCTTTCCCTAATGCTTTGTGTCTTGGGAGCTTACGGTTAAGCAAATTCCTGCAGAGTTGGAGGAATATGCCTAGTCCTACAGCAAGTACAAGTGAAATTAAGAGTCGTTTTTCAATAAGGTAAAGGATATGGGACTTTCCTTGGACAGGAAGTTTGTAACGAGTAAAATAAAACTGTAAGATTGTGTTGTCCAGGGATCTGGTTTAGACTCCTTGTTCTAGTTCGGGCGTCAACGTGGAAAATACTGTAATTCAGACAGGTCCATTTTGCGTATTGTCGACCAATCCTATGGTGCTTGCGTGTATTCTTTACAAAGGTCAGAATAAATGAATCTAAATGCACCGATTTCTATTTCTTCCGGGAAGCTTAGAAGATGTCAAAATTGGGATTTAGTCCTAGTACAGCAGTACTTGCATAAGAATGAGAGTTGGTACTATTATACCACATTTGCCTATCGTAGCATTGCATGTATGTCCGTAATCCAATTTCAATTTTCTTTGTAAATAACTATCTAAAGAGGATCTAATCAGTTTCCTAGTCTTATCCTCTCCATAATTAGCCATTTTTGCTGCCATATGGCACTTGACTTTGGTGCCATCGTGACGAATAAAAAAAAGAAAAAAAAAATCAGGTGTAGGCATTACCTTTCAAATGAGTCCTAACCATATAGTAGAGCATCAGTTTTGTATAATCTTACAAATATCTTGAAATATACTCAGTAAGTTTATTTGCGATAGTTAACGATGTAGTAGCAATTTTTTAAAAATAGTTTCGTTCGAAAATATGAAATTGATTTAGGCCTTTTGAGCCTTTTCTCGTCTCCTGGAAAGTAGTACACAATTCTATAATAAAAATTTATTGTGCTAAAGATGCATAATAATTTGTAGAATTTATTATGCTATCTTTAGTATCGAAAATATCCAAACATTAGCTGTTTGACTCTAATATTATCTGCTATAAAGCCTCAAAATTTTTTCATCCCAAATGCTCATCAATTTTGACCATGTTTGGTCGATTTATTCTATGGGTATTAGGGATTTTCTTCTTGAATCGGTTCTGGTGAATTGAATCTGTGTAGTTTGGCCACCTAGAAGAGCAGGGATCATACGGATGATCACCCACTGGCATTTACTGGCTGATGAGGCATAATGCCTGGGAAAACAAACTGCTTGGAAAAAATGTAAGATTCCAATGTTCTGGAAAAGGCTGATGGATTTATCCGTCACCGTTCCAAGTGATGCTCACTTATGAAAAGAACAGTTTTTTATAATGAAAAATTAAAAGGGATAGAGGTTTAATGTAAATTTGATGTTTCCAGGTGGATAAGTGAGGTCATCACTGTTAATAGGACCGATTTTTGTCTATTGTTGTTGGGGCGGAAGATTGATTGTATTAGAATAGTGGAAAGAGAGTCTTACGGTGTCAAGTTTGCCTACTGGTATAAGTGAGGTATAAATGATGTTTCATCTTTCATGATTTTGCCTTCTTATAAGAGTAGAGAATCTGGCTGTAGCATACTAAAGGTAAAAGACACACATAGGACCGGCCTTTAAGGAAGAACAGAAGGCATTTTGGTAGAGGGGTTCTTTATTTCCATATTTGTGCAAAATTTATTGCATGGGGTCTCGAACCGTGGGCTAAAGAACAGGCGAAATTTTGATATTGCTTCTACTCCTAATTAAAGGGGAAGAGGCATCCGGTGCTCAATTCCCATTCTAGGTCACTCATTACGAGTGTTAATGTTTAATTTAACAATACCAAAATCAAACGTTGGATTTTTCTTTGTTATATTTTTTTTTTCTTAACCTAATATACCTATCTCTGGTGCAAGGGGATATATATATATATATATATATATATATATATATATATATATATATATATATATATATATATATATATATATATATACTGATGTATACAAATATTTTTTGCAACTACCAGTTTTTCGCTCTTAAAGGTTTTTGAATTGCAAAGGGGGAAAGCATTGATGACCTTATTCATGTCAAAATCCCAAACACAATTATCATAACTATCATTATCAATTTTGACTCCACTGTCACTTATCTTCTAACCCCATTTTTCTTCCTTCTATATTTTAGATTTTCATTACTTCAGACAATTTGCTAATGCCCTTTACTTTAACCGCCCTTATTGGTCTGGTTTTACATGACGTTCCAGGTTGTTGATTTGTTAAATGTTCAGGTGGTGGGAGAAAACTTTCTTTTCTGGCAACGAATTATCATTTATAGCGCTTGTAAATTTTCGTTTTTTGGGCCTTGTCTCATTTAAAAGTCCAGGTTGTTGATTTTCAACCATTGTGAATTTAATCTGTTCGGGGTGTTCTCTTTGTCTTGGCAAGTTTGATAGTTCAGGTGGTTCCAAAAAATCATTTTAGAAGTCATCAAATGATGCAATCAAATCAAATGAAGATTCCATAAGAAGCAGCATCATATCCTTTTTTTAAAGTGTATAAACACAACCCCTTCTAAGTATGATTTTTTATTTTATTTTATTTTTTTGCAATACTGGCGTTTTTATTCATGTATTTAGCTCCGAAGTTGATTTGCCTGGTAAAAAGCTTGTTTGATAATAAGCTAACCCTGCTCTTTTCCAAAAATCACTACATTTTTCTCGTCTTCACGTATATATATATATATATATATATATATATATATATATATATATATATATATATATATATATATATATATATATATATATATTGTATATTAGTGCATAAACTTTGATAGGTAATTTTAGTTCCATAGCATACACATGCTATGGAACTAAAATTGCCTATCAAAATTTTATGCACTAATTTGTATTGCTTGTTTGTACTTCTAGAAAAAAAGGAAGACTCAGTTAAATGATTTCCAAGAAAGCATTGCTTAACTATTACAGTCTCTTTTTTTGTCTAGAGCGTGTCACTTTCTAGCAAGATCTTTTTCCAATCGTTTCTGAGAAAGCCTGGATTATCTAAGGCTTTCTATTGTTCCATATGTCCCATTTTCTTCAGCCATATCCGGTGACCACTTTCCGATATATTGCTTGTCGATTAATCGAAAAAAGAGTACTGTGCATTTGGCTTTTCGATGTTTTTGCCCGGGAATGACCGGGTGGCTAATCCTCACGTTGATTGGTTCCTGTAAATTGTGATTGTATCGAATATCTCCTGTCAAATATATGTGACTTTTACGGAAAATGTATTGTTGCAACTAGTCGAGTAGGAATTTAGATTACGGCAATATTGTCAAACGTAAATCTTCTCATTTTGATGACGTATTAGTGTAATTTTTTTCATCAATGTCTTTATAACTTTTCTCTGTTGATATCTTAAAATACCAGGGACATCAAAGTGAAAAAAAAATTTTCCCCGCGGAAAAAAATGTCCATGTCCATCTTTGGTCTTTACATACCAAAATCCGGTATTTCTTGCGATTTTTCTTTTGGCTGTTACACAATCATTAATATTTTTTCGCTGCGTAAATTCTTTTTTTTTGTCATACTGAATCGTGAAAAGAAACAAGCAGAAAAATTTACAAACAAACTCAACGAAACGATTGTAGCCTAACATCTTATTTATCCGCCGCTGATCGTAGAGAGCAATACAACAACTAATAGGGTTGTATAATCGCTATGTTCAGCCGCGCTATTGATAAAATATACGCTAGTGGGAATATATAAAAAAAAAAGTAATTAATGTAATATTTTGAGATCAATAGAAAACAAGATTCTGTGATGTGTGAATAGTCAACTAAAGTGATAATTTTTTTTTGTAGGTAAGTCAATTAACTAATAATATGAAGGGCTTCATCTTGAATAATTTTAATAATATCCGTGTTAATGTATAGTCTAGATTTATGGCATTACTTGTCTTTTGCTACAGCAATCAAGAAAGTTTCAGTTTCCACACAGCTCCCATGTTTGTTTTTTTTGTGTTTTTTTTGCTCATTTTCTGCTGATTTCTCACATGTGTTCCTTATTTTCAACTTGAAGTCTGCTAAGCCTAAAACTAAGTAACTGTATATGAAGTCTTTTCATTAAAAATTGAAATCCCGGGTTTTCCCAATTTTTGGAGACTTGTATGGTTATGTAAGTTCCCACTTAAAAAGCCTTTAAGTGTAAGTTCCCACTTAAAAAGGTTTCATTTTTAGTGTCCTTGGCGCTTATAACCTTTTTGAGATTCCCTAAAGATTCTGGATATGAATGGATTAGACATATCGCATGAAACACTTGGCAATGGCCGAACCTGTCTGCTTTAAGGCCCATTCACAGCAAAAGTATCTGAAAAATCTGATTGGCTCGTGGAGATTTTGACAATTTGGTGGGTATGTAAATGCACTCTTGGGCATCTGACATCCCACCCCCGTCTACAAAATGACCTACCGCCTCTACTTCATAATAGCTGATATGCAATTATACATTTTTCGTCGTTCTTTTTAATTGTCTTAATTTCCCTTTGGCCGCTCAATTTATATTTTGGAAGAATTTTTCGGCGGGAGGTGGGAATAAGCCGAACCCCTTGAAATCTATCATCTGATGACTAAGATTTTTAATTTAAATGTGACTGGGGAATCGCAACTATTATAGAGATAACTGAAGCTCGCCTAAAAGATAGTTCTCATAGTTGCGTAAATTTGGTTTGATAGCACCAGAGTTAAGTGTCGTATGGCATCGAAAGTTATACTCTTTTGTGTCATTTCTGGGTTGGAAAGAATATGATTTATAACAAGTGCACCATTAAAATCTTCACGTCCGAAATTCCTTGCGCGGAGGCTTACAATACCCTCTCCTGAAGCCCCTTCCCCTGCCAGCCTCCGTAATAATTGACAACTAAAAAAATGCAGCTTGAAAAATTTATTGTCTATTTTAGCAGTAAAAGTTAGTTTTGAATACAGTTTTTTTGGGATTCCGAAAAAGATCTTAAAACGCTGTCTTTTTTATGTCTAGCATTAGCATGGCACTGGAACCTGATGGAAAGCAACCGAAGGGTTCATTTGAAAGCTATTGCTTCCATCTCCGTGATTTTTATAAATTTGTCTTGATAAAATCATCGTAGTGTCATATGGCACTTAAAATGGGTCCTTTTGTGTCATTTCTGAAGTGGCTTGGGTTAGAAGCAAAATAGTTTTGAGTTCTCGAAACTCATAAACTCAAGTTCTATCGGCTCAAGGCAAACTTAACATGGTTCATTCTACATACAACTTAGCCCTCACCCTTCGACGGTTTTGATCCTTGGTATAGCTAAGTGAGGTCTAGGAAATGTTTCCAATTTTGCTAGCTAGGTGAGGTCTAGGAAATGTTTTTTTTTCTTAGTATCAATTAAGACTGTTTTTTACTTCTTTATTCATCTATCCTTACCCCTATCTCACCGGTGTCTAATTTAAATTAATGTTTGTTTATCGATTCCTTTCCCCCTTGATGGGTCATTGATCCATAGGGGAGGAATTTGGTAATTTTTTTCCCTATCTTCTGCTTTGTAGTTGTGTTTCTTTCTAATACGTAGGTTTTTTTTATCAGCCTTATAACTTTATTTTGATATTCATTAGAATTTTCGCTGTTTTAGCATCTCCTTAATTAATCTTTGAATAGTGAATGAAAAATATTTGAGCGTAACAGTTGAGCACCAATTTCCTGATAGACTCAGTCTTACGACGGGTATGGATGGAATACCAATATTTTTTTTTTTTTGGGGGGGGGGGGGTAAAAATGAAGAAAATGGAGTTTGGGGTTAACGGTCCCTTCGGGTATTTTGGACCAATATGAAGGGGGGTATTGGATTTGCCCCTTTTATACAAGAATGATATTCTTAGTTCAAGTATGTTCTAAGACCTTGAAACCACAGCAGGCTAAATCTCTAAGATAACGTTGGCAAGATGCGCCAACTGCTTCAGGTTTTTCTTGTGGAGGCCCTTAGGACCAATATAGGCGGGGCGAAGTTTCTGCGCCGTATTCAGGATTTATATTTGAAATTGAAATATCTCTTGAAACTGTTAAGTCACAATAGGTGTGTTATTTACTTTCTTCTGAAATTGTTGGTTCAAAGTTCTCGGAATCTTTACTTCTAAATGAGGACATTTTGATTTTCTGACTTTCTGTGATTTTTTATATATAGAAAAATTCCGACGAGTTTTCTTCTTTCCCTAGTAGAACAGCCGGAATTGTCTGAGACAAACTTTCCTTTCGTCTTGATCATGTCTAGCTCTAAAATGGCTACCAATTATTACTAACTACTTTCCCCCTTATATGAGTCGATTCATGGATCTTCAGTTTACCTCGGGTTTCGTATATTTTGTTCTTTTTTGCTGATGCTCGATTGGTCGTTTTCCTGAAACGTGAGACCATAGAAGATGACCCAGGAATTTAGGAATACTTAACGGAAGGTCTTTTCTTGAACATTTTTTGCTATGACCTTTTTCTAGGATTAGGATCCTCAAGCGCCTTTGAAAAAATTGCTTAAAAGAATGTGTTCTTGAATATGAGTTTTTTTCTATTATGATTAAAAAAAGAAAAGTACAAGTTGATTTCAGATGAATGGAAAGCAACTTTGTAACTGAAAAAGGACATTATAAAACTAAGCGTCCATATTTAGGACATAACCATATATATGAGGGGAGTTGTACTTTTTCTGTACTTTTTTGAAATGGCTGAGGCTATTAAATTGAAATTTATGGGCAATGTTGACTGAAATCAAAGGCTCTATGTGCATTACAGTTGTCAAAATGGCTTATCTGCAATATATCGGGAACGGCTATGGGTGTTAAGCTGAAACCTGGATCGCATACTGTTTTTGTGTTTATTGTTCTCACCTAAAAAGTCGAATAAATAATATTTTGAAGCCATATCGCTCTTTAATTAATAATGTATAGCGATTGGGTGAATTCGGTTTCTGTCACAACTTGGGAAGTCTTAACCGAGATGTTATTTAATATTTCAATGACTTTTACGACTCACAGTATTATTTCCTTAATGAGGGAAATTTTAAAGAATTAATGTTCATCTGATGCAATTCCTTCAGTAATTATCCAAGAACCGTCTCTCAATTTCTTCTTTGGCAACCTAGCAACACTTCTTTGAAAAGTGTTGGAATTCTTTGAAACAGTCTAATCCTAATTTTCTAGAAGATTGTTTTTGAGATTTTAACTAAAGTTCTAGATATAAAAAAAATCGTCTCTGTTAAAAAGAGCTAGGTCTTCCTGGGAGACATCGCCCTCTTTCTGCTCTTTAATTGTGAATGAAGAACTCTAGGTAATAATTATTAAAGAAAAAAAATATTCCTTCCATTGATCCTCTGTCAGTACAAAAAAAGAATGATAATTATCGTTTATGGTGGGACTTGCATTGCAAACTGAAAGAAATAAGATATGAGAGGCAGTGTTTCCACTTCAAATTTTTTCAAATCCCTAGTAGACTGGTAGAAAATCCCTAGAAATCTCTATTTTCAGTACCGAAATCCCTAAAAGTTTCTCTATTTTCTGATTTCTTCAAGTCACAATCCTTGTTATGCTGATTTTTAATAGTATTTGTTCAAGACGACTTATTTTGCAACTTAGGACCATTTACTTGTACCAAAATATGTTCTTTTGACGTTTAAAACAATGCTTCTTAATTATCGACTAGTTAAGGTCGGTTTTGATTGATAGATTCCCGTGCCAGATTCCGGACGATATGAAGACATGTTATTTATTTATTTTTCTTTGTCATTATTTTTTCTTCTTTATTACTACTTTTGCAACACCCCCATTGGATGGATTTGCATGAATGAAATCCAAATGGTTGCTTTTTAAAGCATTATTTTTGTTTTGACTTGTTTTAATATTGAATTGTGTTCATTTTAATGAAAAATATTGAAAAAAGGAAATGAAAAGATATAAGTAAACAGATCTGTAAAAATTTGACAAAAATATGAAAATTAAACATATGAAATTTGTTGACATTTTCTGAGAGTAATAAAGAAAAGGTAAAAAATGAAACAATGGTTAGGAATTAGTTACATTTATTTAGTCTGGTGTACTAAGGCGCATAGGGTATAGTAAGACGAGTAAGAGAAATATATTTGAAGGCTATTTTCTGTTACAGATGACAAATCAAAGTGCATAATTGGTTGAGTTAGCAAGTGGACGTGGTGGTCAAAACAAATACATATTTATTTTTTATGGTTATTTTTGGTAATTTGAGCTATAAGGCCACACTGTTTATTACACCAATGTGAACAATCCATTAGTTGGTTGCCACATAATCCAGTTATATTTATTAAAAAAAAAAACAAAGAAAAATCTATTGTTAGTAAAAAACATATTAAAAACGATAATCCTTTTTTCCGATTGTTGCTGAATCCTTGAGTCTTCTCATTTGCATCTGTAGAGGCGTACCTCTGTAAATACAGGTTGCGCTTTCTTGTCCCTATTTCATACCAAAATGCGTTTTCAGAACTCAATGTAACCTTTTCATTTTAGTTAAGTTCTATCTGTCTGCCTGTGTGATTTTTACTGTACTAAAAAACATTTTAGTAAAGACTACGTATAATGAAAGAGTAAACACAAATACTACTGCCAATTTTAATTTTACGTATAGCTTGATTCCGGCAGAGTTTTTCTTTGAAAAAACCAAACGCCAGTAGGTAACCGCATCCATATTTTCATTATTTTTAACATCGGTGAGACTTTGCTTCCTCCGTTCCTGTTCGATTATGTTTCTATCCCATGATTCTTTTTCATATTTTTAATCTAAGAGTCGGAGATAACTAGATCATAGTGACTGAGGTGATAGAACGCCAATCATTTCTGTATATTTGCTAATGTTATTAACAAAACAAAACCGAATTTGGATCTGCTGCACAGATTCTATGTAAAAAGACTTTGTAGCTCTAAGGAGCTCTTCAACTACATTATTGAGCACATCAGGATCTAATTTCAGCGTCAAGAGAGAGTCCTGCCATTTTTGACCTAAATACATATTTTCGAGGGGAAGGTAAACACTTGGGTCATTCACATTATTTTGGAATGCATTTGTTGACTTCACATCCTTGATAAGAGATTCAGTCTCTAGTTTCAGGCGATAAAATAGTGGTTTGTCAGCTTGAAAAGCTAAACTGAATACAGTAAGTAATCCCAATGCGAAGACAACAAATTCAAACACACACTTCATAACTGGGTTCAGATTTGTGTATGCGAGCTCATCAAGCTTTCTTAGGTCCTCAACTAGTAGAAGTGTGTAGTATGCACTAAGAGCATCCCATTGTCCCAAAATTCTGTCCAGAGCAGCGTTGACTGAAAGCCATCGGGACTGCCCTGCCTGCAGAATCTTATGCATGTCGACTTGGTAGAAGTTTCGAAATTGAAGGACAGCATGTTGCCTCTTGCGACTATGTGTGAAATGACTATATATGGAGCAACAAATTCTTTCGAAGACTTTGGCAGTTTCTTGCATGCATATGAAACCACGGCATAAGCTATAATACTGGAACATTCCACTAAGACTAACCACGGGAACGCTTGTTTTACCATGAACAAAACGCTTTGGCTAGCTACTAGCATAAACCTATGAAATTTGCAGGGGGAAGCTTGTGGTTTTGTATAATGCACATCTTCAGCTTATCAAATATCGCCTTGGACAAAGAGTCAGGACACATCGACTATATCGAGTACATCAACTTCAACTAAGATTTCGTCATTACAAAATATTTCTCCAACTGCAAGAAACTTTTTAGAAGATGCATCAGTTGACTCGTCAATAATGATCGAAAAGTAGCAATTCCGTAAGATTTCAATCAAACGATCTTCAAAAAAACCACTTAGTCCTGTTCATATAACATTGGTAGCTTTCTGTTTCTTGAGTTGCACATTCTCCACTACTTGCTTTGAAGGCAAATTTTTTTAAAAAAGCTACAAAAGGCTCAACCTTAGAAATAGCCAAGTCATTTTCAACTAGAAAAGTGCAGATTCTGGCCTCAAGAAGCTTTGTCTGGTCAGTGAATCCCCCCTGCAAAAAGTGTCCAAGATTATTTGAAGCGGACCCTTCTGCTTCAATGTTTGACTTATACTTCTTTGTGTTGGAGTGCTTTATAAGCTCTGATTTTCTGCTTTTTCCTAGCTTGAGATCAGTATTGTATACTCCACAATATCCAAGATATGAGTTCCTTTTTTTTAACCATCCCTTCAATTACGAGTCACTCATCCATGTGTCAACAAACTTTTGGGAGTACTGAATCTGAGTGGTAGAACTT
This sequence comes from Artemia sp. Qi Xiang Cuo, assembly GCF_049724085.1. Lineage (NCBI taxonomy): Eukaryota > Metazoa > Arthropoda > Branchiopoda > Anostraca > Artemiidae > Artemia > Artemia sp. Qi Xiang Cuo. The sequence goes on from NC_142797.1 coordinate 31,949,220, forward strand.
TGTGCAGGTTCACGTTTCTTCTGTTTTTTTCTTTGGAGGAATTGCATAATTTAAGGAGGGTAAAACACTAGAGTTGAATTCTTCATTAATACTATCTCCCATACGAATCTGAAAAATATCAGGTATCAGGGATACAATCTTGGAAACTAAATAAAACATATCTTTCATGCACTGTTAACGTTGGTGTGATTAGCAGTGTGACCCTACTACAACTTAATACACTAATACAGCCATATAAATTTTATATTTTGTTTATTTTCACCACCATATCCTAAAAGGGCAACCCCCCTTGCTCCATAGCGAATCATACGCCATTTACAGTCTTTCGAGTAAAAGTTGAGTAGGAACGAAAAAGTCACCATAAATAGAACACATGCTTATGTTTTTGCAGCAGATCATTGGTTTGCTCATTTATGTTCATCAACAGTGGGAGAAACATATTGAAATGTGTTTTCAACATAATGGTAATAGTGCAGATAATGTTATGAATTATTTCTGATACAAACATAATTGTTTTTTCTATTTATGGTGACTTATGATTATGGACCACACTGTTAAATTAAGCTAAGTTTATTTCCAATGACAGATAAACTATGCTATGTCAACATTGCATAGTATCTCAGCCTTTCACTTGGCAGGCAGGTAGGCTAAACAAGCATGGCTGTCTCATTATAAAAATAGCTATATATAACAAAACAGGCCTTTATCCCTTTGGTGCTGTAGAAACATTTATAAAAAAAGAACCTCTTATGGAACAAAAGAGACTGAAATTTTTGGTAGGTTTTTACATACAGTAGCTGTTCCATTCTGTCTTTTCTGAAGTTCATTTTTTTAAGCCAAGTAATATAACCTAGTTTCATATGGCAACTTTACAGGTATATAATACATCAAGCAGGGGGCTATCAATGAGTATCAACTGGCTTTCAATCACCTTAAACTAATCATACTGTAAATGAAAATATTCTTTATTGACAAGAAAGTCATGATCCTATGGAAAGAACAAAATGCTTGAAATGACAAGTAAAAGGTGACAGATCACCTGGTATCCCAAACTTTTCAATTTTTGGTGTCATTACTGGGCACTATTGATTGCAGTTCAATGATCAAGAAGCAGAGGTAGGGGTCAATATCTACCAAATCATATTATTGAGTTAGGACTAAAGTGAAGACACCATTTAATGCCTTTTTTATGCTGATTTTGGATATAATAATCATTTCTATCGAAGATTAATTTCAGCCCTCCCCCTATATACGTCAAGTCAGGGGGTGGTTGGGTTGTGTTAGGTATAGCCTATAGAGGGTGGGGGGGCTGAATTTCATTTCCGATAGAAATACTTATTATATTTGTAATCAGGATAAAAAAAAGGCATCGAATGGTGTATTCACTTAGATTTGGTATATATTGACCGAGGTAGGGAGGCTAACCAAGTTTTCAGTAAAGGTGCAGAAAAGGGACTCCTGATAAAAACATCTTATTTCTTACTATATGTTATTCGGTTTATTGGGCTCTAAAGGCATAGAGGGCTGTACAGTAGATGCAGAATATAATCAATTAATTTCTTACTGCAAGTCCTGGTTAAAATGAGCTGTACCTCTGCACCTTTGACTGCAGGGGTCTCTAGTCTGCACCTTTGCCATTTGCCAGGTTTTATTCAAATCATTAGTAGTGTTAAAAGAATTTTAGAAGTCTCCAGAAAAGATGTCTGCATTGAAATAAAATTTACAGATTGGCAGTACAGATTTTCAGAATCTGCCAAATGGAGACTGGCTTTCACCAAAATTCAAATTTAAAGATATTCAATACATTATTATAAAAATGTCAGCAAGTTCATGTTGTCAAGGTTGCAAAATCAAGTTGTTTGAGGCTGCAGTTAAATTTTTGCACAAGGCTGATGAAAGTACTGATTTTTTCAGGGGCATTTTTTTTTATTTCTTTGTTAATTGCTAAGTTAGAGTGATTCAATTAATTGTGAAAAATAATTACGCTAATATATATATATATATATATATATATATATATATATATATATATATATATATATATATATATATATATATATTATTATAAAACAGTGAATATACCACTCAATGCCTTTTTTTAAGAATTTCTATCCAGCATGGGCAAGCATTTCAACATAACGCCATAACGCACTTCGGATTTGACTTCGCGAAAGGTCCTTAGCTTATTTTATAGCGCGTCCAGACTTCGTGGAAAAATGGGACGGAAAACTACATCTATTCCATTTTTCCTTTTTTGGGTCAAAAGAGAATTTTCCAGAGCTGAAACCCTACAAATTCTCTAAAAAATCCAGACGGCTTGTAAAAATCCCTAAAAATCCCCAAATCCCTAAAAGAAAAAGTTCACCCCTAAAAGACCTCAAAAATCCCCATTCTAGGGGGGAAATCCCTAGAATGGAAGCACTGATGAGAGGGTACTTCGCATTATCGTGTGGTACGTCTTGCGCTGGAATCAGCGACTATTCTGCGACATAGAATTTCTATGAGACAAGTTTTTTTTTTTTTTTTTTTTTTTACCAATCTTGTTGATGGACTTTATTTAAATGTGCTCTTGCGAAATCAAATGCCTGTAGTCTCACAGGTTCTTAAACCCCGTAATGGATAAAGTAGTATCAATGATTTAATTGTGGGTTATGCCAAGCCGAATAAAATTGCCATTGAAGTCCAATTAAACGATTTTTGTTGCAAGTTTTTCTATATTAGTATATTTTCGCCGTATTTGATTTTGTGTGCAAGTGTTCAAATTGGTTTGATAAAAGCAAATGGACTAGAAGTCAGTCCAAAAAAGGGTACTTATAAACATGAAAAAGAAACCCAGTAAAACATTACAATATTTAAAATAGCAAAAGAATTCGGAGTTGTATTTGTTTTAATCCCTCCCAAGGAATACATCTGACGCAAAAAGTCTTCATAAGGGCTAAGCGAACGATAAAAGGGCAGCTAAGACAATGCCTCTAGTGTGTTGAGTTAAGAAGGTTATACCCGTCTTACGAACAGATTTGAATTACTTTTATCCTACTTTTAAGAAAAGAGATTCTTATACTATCCCTTATAGCTATAATTGCTCTTACTAACTCTTACCAAGCCTGATGCAATATCAAGTCATCTCTAAGTTAGACTCAAGCTTTACTTGGGATGTCCGTTTAGTAAGAGCTTCGTTTCTAATTTGTAGAAATGCTATTGTTTACCATTGTCGAATTCAGCTGTACGATTAGTTAGTCGAACCGATTCTTAATGATAATATCGGGACCAATAATTCACAAACCTATTATTCCCGCATAAACAATTCATTCAATAAACACACGGGAAATGAATGAAATTGGCATCTATTATTATTTTGTTGCATTTCTAAAGCGTTCCTTGAGTTTGTTCTAATTTCCAATTCAAGTCTCTGAGGCTTATGTCGAAGATCAAAAGACAAACAGGAAAATCGTTATTTCTCTGTGAATTGGGGTAAAATAAAAACCCTTTAAGGTAATGAAGAATATATAAATTTTCTTCTTTTTTCTATCCCTTTTCTATTGAATTTTGGGAGAAACTCTTTTAGTATTGTTTCCTGCGACCAAGGTGATTGTCTATCGCAAATTCTAGCAACTTAATTATGTACGTTATAATACCCCTTGAAATATAAGTACGGAGAAAATTCATGTGGGGGGGGGGGGTCATCGAAACAAGTAAAAGTTGGGCAAGTTATATGAAAATTCTTGGGAATGGGAGAGGCATTAGGGTTTGGGAAGGGCCTTCAGATACAGTCAAGACTGTATCTATGAGTATATATTGGGTGTAAACCCCCCTCCGTCCAGTTTGTGAAAAGGTTAAATAAACAATAACCATTTTCTACAATCTAACCTTATATTTTCTATAATTTCACCCTCTCTCTCTCTCTTTATATATATATATATATATATATATATATATATATATATATATATATATATATATATATATATATATATATATCAGTATGTCTAGTTCATGAATTATAAATGCAGCGTTTGTTCTACTTCCAAGTAAAGTTCGAAGATCATTGGGCTACCTTCAATTAAAGGGGATGGGATCTGAATAAAGTTTCTCCCCTGTTTCAATAGAGGGTGATCAAGTATAAATCGATCCTTTTCGAAACTCACAACTTGTCGGATTAGTGCAAATTGGATTCCAGCGTTAAGAGGAGGTTAAGCATGTACTAATAAAGGATGTTCCATTATTAGGAAACTGCGTTCAAGGGCATTTGATTGTAAAATTGCGATAGATTTAAAGGCATATTATCCTCATTAGATGTACAATATAAGCACCCTCCCCAATCTTTCCCAAGTTAGGGTAATTGAAACTTTCTGCTATTGTCTGCTAATAGAGATTTTGTAATTTTACGCGAGTACTTAAGCATAATAGCACTGTATTTGGTATGTAGGTGTAAATCTTCTTCACCGTTTTGTTGGAATTAGTTTGTTAAATTTCTTAGTTTTAAATGAAAAGGGCAAATGTTAGGGTAAATCGCTGTCGATACAAGCTGAACCAGTGATCCTTCTGGTAACTAGCCGCAGCTTCTACACGTAGACTTTTTGGTTGCTGATTCTATTCTCTAGTTTTATATCTATACAAAAAATTTGCTTCTCTATGCATCTCTTTGCCGTTAAAAATGTCCAGTGTTTCAAAAGTCATTTCGGTCTGTGGATTAAGCATGGGCACTGTTTCTGTTTTCTGTTTCTGTTCTGTTTTTAAAGTACCTGTTTCTGTTCTGTTCTTACAAAAAAACAGACAAGAAACAGATGACCTGTTTTTTATTTACCTGTTCTGTTTCTGTTTTTATAATAACTATTTTGTCCTGTTTCTGTTTTTTTTCTAACTGTTTTTCTTCTGTTCTTCATTTTACTTTATTGATTCGAGAATGAGATATTAAGAAATTTTGAACTTGCAAATAGTGTTTTAAATCGTAATTTGAAATTTTGAAGAAGCGTGGTTACGCCCCATACAGTTTTTGGAATTGGAGCGTTAATATAAAGTAGATGTAACTAAAATGATGGCACTCAGTGTGTCTAACATATCAAACGTGCTGCTAGATTGTTTAAACTAGGCAAAATTAGGGCTTAGCAGTCAGATAAGAGTAGGTAGGTGTGTAAATGGGAGAACAGTAAAGGTGCAGTTTTGTTTCACTAAAGCCACTTATTTTTTAGTGTATATTATTCAGTCAATTGAGCAGAAAAGCTGCACTTATACTGGCAAGGTGACCAAGGATTAAAAAAAGTCACTTATTACAGTATATTCTGGTTCTATTGGTAGGGCCTGTGTATCCTACATTACATGGGAAGTAATCTGCACCTTTAACCGGGAAAAACTTTAGTTCAACGGTTTTTATGGAATTTGAAATATATATTTTTACTGGCACTTTTTATTGCATCAACATAACAACGTATACGTTTTCAAAATGCCAAATATACTTTTTATACCATCTCTTAATATAATTAGCGGAAACCCTTTCAGGGAAAAGCCTAGAGTTGAAACAGTAGCCTAACTAGCTGATTCTGGCCTAGCAGGCCAAAGTCTTATAAAATGCTGATACAATTTTCTCGTTCTGTAGAATAACACATCTTCCGGTGAACGTGGTAATTTTAATTAAATTAAAAAAAAAATGCCACTAAGCAGTATATTATTTCTTGTATCTGTCTCTTAAATGCCTATTATAGGCAAGTAAATTCCCGTAAAAATTAATATGATGTGATTAGATTTATTAATACTAAAATCCCTACTGGGTCATGGTTAATACACTTCAAAAATAATAATAAATGAAAATAACCTTATAATACTGTATATTATAATACTGTGCTGCAAATTGTGTAAGTTTTTAGGAAACCGTAGTTAGGAGCTGTCATTTTGCTTTTATTTGCCGACAGGTTTTCTTGGCTCATTGCGCAAATGAAACTGCTCAGGGGGAAATTGGCCCCTTTTCTCCTAATTACGCCACTGAGGTGGAAGAGGTCAGATATTTGGCTGGAGGTGCAATTTTCAAAATGGTAGGCTACTGGAAGGTGCTTCTAATTTTATGAAAAATCTTAAAATCAACCTTTGTTGTAAGACAAGCATGATGTCATTTTCTGATGACGACTTGGATGTTCCAAGACATCTCTCTGGGTACCCTACGGAAAAGGGAAGCTAAGGAAGTATTAGGTGCGACTTCTCAAGAGCGTCTCTAAAGGCTAAGGGAGACTCTGCCATGACATTTATATATTATCTTAAAAGGAAACACACAATTGATATGCACAAAGATAAAGTATACGCGTCTGGTGCAGAAAATAACAAACCCACACCAACTAAAAAAATATATCAATTCAGGCTGCTTCCCTTGAGAGAGCTCCAGATAGTAAAGCAAGTGACACATAGGGCAATGGATTAGTGAAATCTGGAATAAGAAGACCAGATATACGATGTTTTTTTTTTTATTTTCAATCGATCAAAACAAGCTGATCTGCGGATGCTCTGCTGCAAACCCTGTTTAAGGACCAATTGCCACTTTCTACGTTTGATGAGCCAGATATGAAACAGCTTATTAAAAAAAAAAGCAAAAAAAAAAACAGGGGGCTTGAAAGCACCATTTGGGGGAACCGTCCATCGTCACATAAGTTTTGCTGCCAGAAAAAAAGAAGTTAAGAAGGCTGCTTTAAGATCTGCCACTCAGACTAGCTTGACTTTTCACTGCTGGTCTGCAAAAGGATCTGGCTTTATAGGTATCACTGCTTGTTACCCCAGGAAGATGAAAAATGACCAGAGGTTGCACCACTATCTTTCAGATTTCAAGTGGCATAAGCATTCTCATACAACTACTAACATCCTTTCAGCAATCCAAGTTGCAATCAGGAAGTTTTCAATGACAGATAAGATGTTCCACGTTGTGACTGATTCTGGGAACAATGTCACCGAAGCCTGTAGGATATGAGCCCTTTCCTTAACTTCATGTTTTTAACATTGTCTTCATTCATCTGTTGCACGCGTTCTTGGATTTTTGTCCACTCGAAGCTTAGCCAATGACATCCCTGAAGAAGATTGCTTGGAATCCTTTGATTGAAGTCAAAAACGTCGATCCAACTGTTGAAAACGATTCAGACGGTCTTTCTGTTCCTTGTTCTGAAAACTCCGGAGATAAAGATACGCTTGCTGAAGAATCTGAATAAACTGATACAGTGTCTAAAGAAAAAGAAGAGGGCGGTGAAAGTAATGGAGAAAAAGATTGGGTAACTTGGAGACTGTCGAAAAATGAGGTTGCAACACAGGCTATCCGATCTGAAGACACGCTAAACTTGCTCAAGCATTGACAGTCAAGGATGCCACTGTCTCTTTTCTTCCGTGAATGGACAGTGAAAACGTGCCTAAATAATCCAAAGTATGTCGATTCGTATTCTTAAAACAAAAGTTTGAAGTAGTAACACTTCCTATAATAAAGCAAGTGTATGGGTTGAAGAAAATATTTTCTGCCGCAAAGCGAAAGATATTTTCGAGATAAGTTATCAAAAAGCGCAATTGTTTTTATATTGCATCCCTTTGGAAACCTATTAAAAGAAGAGAATACTTAAAGAAAGTATTGTGTAGCAAAGGGTCTAAGTTTCTTTGAAATTCAGAATTTGAGAAATTTTATTTTACATATTTACTTAAGAATGAATTCGGTGGAGGGCCTAGAACATTATTTTCTAGCGCAAAGCGCCGTAAAAATATACAAAGTATCCTTAAACCATGAATTTTCCTGTTGATTTGTCTCACGCACAAATTGGCTAGGAAATAATTAATCTTAAAAAGATGTTTTAAGCTGCGAGGCAATGAAAATTTTTGACTTGGTGGTAAGAAGTTTCATTTTCCCGTGCATTTTTCTTCTTTCATACATTATTTCAGATGGCTTCCAACATCAGGATGGGGAAAGGGGAAAGCATGGTCTGGAGGGTGATACTGTCCCCCGCCAAAGCAACTATGGGCTCTGCTTAAACACTAATGACTTTGAGCTGACTGCGTAATTTGACGCTGAAAATTATTTTATTTTCAAAACCTCTCAAATAATTAGTATGCATTTCCGGGAAATTCGAAGATATTCTGTACAAACATAAAAGCCCATTTTTGGAAAAAAGGAACGGGAAAATGGAAGAAAATAACCATAAAAAAGGATGGCGATGTTGTGTGCATAGACAGTTTTTCGCCCCTTTATTGAAAAACTGTTCTTTTTGCGGAAAATGCTGCTATAGTACTGATAATAAACCAAAATTTTTCGTTTACAAATTTTTTCTTCTTTAAGCGTTAAGTGTTCGAAAAACAGCTGTTTAAACAGCTGTTTTTTTAACGAAAACAGCTGTTTTCTGTTTTTACCAAAAAACAGAACAGAAACAGAAACATATCTTCTGTTTTTTGGTTGACCTGTTCTGTTTCATTCAAGCCCTGTTTATTTATTTCCTGTTTCTTCAGACAAACAGAACAGTGCCCATGCTTACTGTGGATGAGTTTTTTTTTTTTTTTTTTTTTTTTTTTTTTTTTTTTTTTGGCAATATATTTATGATCAATGCCCCCTGATGCCTGAGAAACAGAAGAATTGTTCATGTTGAAGTCCTAGATCAAGTAACATAAAATTGTGCCAAAATCTTTGAATACTTTTCTACAGATGTTTACTTCCAAGACAAAATTTCTGAAATTTGTAGTATCCATTCCTTTTTATCGCAGCTAGAAGGGTAATCACAAGTTCTGTTTATACATGCAATTCTGTTGGAAACTCGATCACTCTGATGAAGAATCATAAAGCTATCTCAATATGAATACATATCGATGTCTCTTGGGGAACTACTTAAGAAAATAAGAAAGATATATAGTTATATGGAAAAACTGTCAAAGGATCAGGAAGTCAATATAGACTAATGCATAAAATAAAGCAAAGCCTATATCCTAATTGATTGCGGCCAAAGAAAAGAATCATTTAGTAAACATCCGGAACTGGAAAAGAAATGACGGGTCCATTACAACGAGAAAATATTGCTTCGAATGATTCCGGACCCGGGGTACTTCTGAACCCCCCGGGGAAATGATACAAACTGCATCCCTCCTGTCGATTGGGATGCTTTCTATTGATGACTATTGGTTTTTGTGTACTGACTTTGATTGGAGAGACTTCTTGAGAAGAATGGGAACTATAACACTCTCTTTCGCTAGGGAATTCGGAGAAAAAAATACTCATTTTCTTCGGTCAAATACAATAACAAAGGCTTTTCAATCGAAAGAATAGTCAGCTATAGAAAGACTGTATAAAGAAATATCTGACACGTTCAAAAGTCAGTGAATAATACAACAGGTTAATCGACTCAACTTGAGTATTTAGAAGAACTGGCTGAACAATTTCTTCGTTTGGATTGTTAAAAAAAAAGGTTTGATTTACCAAAAATCAGGCATGTACGGAAAGGGGCGAAAGTCGAAAAACGTAAAAAGTTGGCGGATTGTATTTACAATTAAAAATTATCAGAAATGATGAAAAAAAAATGATACAATTCGAGATATTTTGAGTCATTGAAACCCAAATTAACCTTTTCTGTGTGATTCCGGAACAAGACATTTTTAGAAATTGGCAAAAAGCGGATTTTAAAAATCTTAGTAAAACTTGACTAGCTATGGTAATAATTGTTAAATTGTTTTCTCGATAATAATTATGGGAAAAAGTGTAGGTTAGGCTACTCCAAAATTGAAACAATCCTTCAACACTTAAAAGGGCAGTTGAATATCTTCATGAAAGTTAGATTCTTATGAATAGAAGTGAAAGATTTTGGCCAAACGGGTCAAGTTTTCTCTTACATTTTCAGAACCAATAATGTTTATTCTGAGTCTTTTCTTTTTGTTCATCGAATCAAACAAACCGACAAGTATAGGGCCCAATTATAAGTTATTTAACTTTTTCATTTCAAGCTAAAAGCATTTTATAGTTAATCAAATCTTAAGATAATAGGACCTAGAACTGCTCTGGGATCACCACCCCTTTGAATAATCATGTATCCCAATACTCTGCTAAATTACCTGACTGCATAGCATGCTTCCTGTTGAATATTAGTATTCGTGCAAGGGAAAAAATTGCTAGATCGCGTGTTTATTTTCCCAAAGTCAGCTTAATCGAGGGGATTGATGCTTTAATTACGCCTTGGTGTTGGTGTTATTATGGTACCATAATTATTTGGTGATTGGTTTTGCTGGTGAGTTATTTCGCCTGATTGGAAAGTTAAAGTTTTTACTTTCACGCTCGGTTTTATCGATACTGGTGCATTAGCCACTTTGTTTGGGGTTTAATTTTAGTTGTCACGGTTGCTTGTCAACAAATAATTGTCGAAGTCCAAATTAGGTGACGCCCGTCTGTGCACGTTATTCAAAATAAAATATGTTACTAATAATTTTTCAACGGGTACGCATGCAAAGGGGTCATGTTGGTTCTAGTCCCTTGAAATCTCACGATTTGCCTATTTTTTGTAACGTTTGCATAATTTGCCTCTTGTTCTACTGTTTCCAAGGAAAAACTCTCAGCCCCCTAAATAAATCTGCGACAGCTCCTGCATTTCATTATTAATAAAACGGATGTTGCCCCTTAGAAGACCGTGAACGCTGAACAAAACACGAAAAAAATTTACATTATGTAAAACACTTGTCTCCTTCCTGACAGATAAAAGGCTTAAATATTGGTAGTCCTTTCTTCGAAGTTTTGCATTTCTCTCCCCCCTCCCCAGCTTGGTAAAAATGTATGTTGGCATTTTCTTTGAGCATCTCCTGCATTAGATGTATGATAGACATGAACTTAGTGATGTGTGCTCATCTAGTTAGAATGTTAGTTAGTAATTTCATCAGTTCTACAATAGTCTTCAGATATAGGTCCGAATTGCCCCTGGAAGAAATATGTGTTTTTCTGTATTTTCGACCAAATCCCCTGAGGATTCCTGTGTTAGCATAGTGCAATGATTCTCTGCTTGGCAATACGGGGTCAGGATTCGATTCCAGCCGCTACAAGGTTAAAGAACAGGCTTCCTACCTATTCCTGTAAAAAAAGACCAACTGAAACATCGACAATAACCGACACCCTATAATCGTCAATCCCCTGATGATGGGGTCCTTGTCGACCTCTTGCTAATATCAATTACACTGCCTGCTAAGGGCCGCTTTCGAAAACCACTTGCTGTTTTTAAATACTTATCAATGTGTCTTTTATTTACTGTTTTTATGATAAAATTGTGCTTGGTGTTTTGTCTGATATAGGTCTAATTTTAAATATGGATTTTATTTACAGAGCATCATCATATATTTGTTGGAGACCTTAGTCCAGAAATCGAAACTCAAACCCTAAGAGATGCTTTCGCACCTTTTGGAGAAATCTCGTAAGTGGTTTTCTTTTGGTGTTAAATTATTTTTATTTTCTTTAGATTATTGTCGGTAGAATAGAGTTTCGGATTTTAAACTGGAATTAAAATATTTTTACATTACTTGTCTCTTTTTTTCTTTTTTTTCTTTCTTTTTTTTGCTCAGTCCTGTAATTTGTTTGGTTCGCACTAGTTTTCTTAAGGTAGAGTCCATGACAAACGGTACTGGGAACTTGGACATTGAACCTCCGACTGTTGCAAAATGAATTTTGCAAGTTAAAATTGGGGAGTATGTGTAATAGAAGGTCTCTTAGAAGCTAGCTTCTTTGATTGATCAAGTGAAATTTTTTCTTCTCTGTTTTGATTTAAGCATCAACAAGCTTGCTTATTTCTTAAGTTTTTCCGTTCCTTTCGGTAATGTCTTACAATTAGGACAATAGTTATGATGTTAAGAGGCGTTTAAGCAAAATCAAACATGTAAAAACCAAAACATTCTGAAAATATTTGCTGCCTAAAAAAAAAAATCAGGCAATGCCTTTATAATTACTTCATTCATTTTGTCCATCTTTCTCATTAAGAATTTATTTAAGGTTTTACTTAAATCGCTAGATGCTTCGGCATAATCAAAATCGTATTCATTATTTTTCAGTATCTTATCTTTAACTTAATAACCACCATGTTTCAGATCTCATTAACTATACTATCAGCACATGAAGTTTATTGTATTTTTAATTCATTTAGGCATCTTCGGTAGTTCCTTACTAAGTCAATCTTCTTTCACCTTCAAATTAATAAAAACCATTCTTATCATTTTCAAAATGATTTCCTATAGCTTTATCATGGTTATCACATTCGTAATTTTTTTTTTCGTAAATCGTACTTCGAAGCTAATTGCCATTTTCACATTTCTGAGTTAATTGCAAAAAAAGAACTTTTGCTAAACTTATCTCAAAGAGAGGATCAGCATTGTGACGTATATTGGGTGGATTGAAGTGGGATTGCACATATATTACCTACTGATTGCTTTGATGAACCTCAGCAAACAGCTCAGGCAATTATTTCAGAAGATTGAAAATGTTAGATATGACCTTTACGTGTAACAGTGATGATCCTCAACACTTTCTTTATTAGTAACTGAGACCCGCTGCTATTTCTAAGTTTGACAAAACTGGGCTGACTACTACCCCCCCCCCCCCCAAGAAAATAATAATAATCTCTAAGCATGCAAATGCATTATCTTACTAATATGCTGACTGGCTCCAGTTTCTAGATCTTCGGGGATTCTATTTGATATCGTAATTCACTATTGAATAACTTCTTTGCTTCCCTTCCTTTACTCTCAATCTCGTAAGATCAATCACTAAGACACTTTTTTGTACAAAATTGCGTGCTGGTCTACGAGGCTTATAGCTTTTTCGCTAATATTTCTAACGGCTTTTCAAACAGTCCTGTCTAAGACTTAATCTGCTACTTTGAAACTATTTTTCCATAACGTTTTTATCCATCTTTTACATTGTCGAATTTTAAACTCTACAGTTTCATATCCTTGGAATGTTCCTCTCAAATTCGCATCCTGGAGGCTATCAACGTCATATCTCATGATTGCCCGGAAAGTAGTTGCCCTTCCTAAATTTCAGCATTAAATGTATTCTGGATGCTGCTATATGACGGTTCTTTGCTTTTAAAATTATCTGCAGCAGGTATACCCTAGTGGCCTGTATCGATCCTGCCAGTCTTCCATTTACAATAGCATAACCATAAAGACTGGCCTTTTTATCATCATGCAAGTGTCAAGTCAGCCTATGGGTCGTTTTGTAACCAAATACTCTATTGGTTAAGACTATCTTAATGTGCCTTAAAAATTGTAACAGTCTGCTACCATTGCTCTTTTCCTTCCCTGTACCAAATCGGCCTAAGCTAAGACACCATCTATCCCTGTTTCCTAAAACCAGAGCATTGAAGTTCCCTTATACAAATGCCATATCTATTCCTCTGATATGTCTATTTAGTCCTAGAACTATGTCTAAATTTATCGGGTTATATTGTTGCTGTCAATCGGTTTTACATGAGTATTTTCCACTGTGACTGATATGTTACACTTTTTAGTCATGAAGTGTGCTTAAAATCTATTATTAACCCTTTTCCAACCTAAACAAGACCTAGGAGTTCATGTTCGGGTTATATTGTTGCTGTCAATCGGTTTTACATGAGTATTTTCCACTGTGACTGATATGTTACACTTTTTAGTCATGAAGTGTGCTTAAAATCTATTATTAACCCTTTTCCAACCTAAACAAGACCTAGGAGTTCATGCATCATGAGTCCTAGTCCCTATCTTCCTACCTGAATAAATAAATAATAAATTATCCCCCAATTTAAAGTTTCCTAACCCTGGGAAATGAGGTTTCGGAACTCCCAGAGTCCAATACTGACCATGGTGATTTCGTCATTCAAAATGTGTTTCAACGTCGTTACGTTCCGTGCCGTAATTTTCTTATTGTAATATGAAGCAATTATGTAATTGTACTTATTATAATTATTTAAGGCATTGAAATTGCCAAGAGCTGAAAAATAGCAATGGGTCCCACCGATACAGGCCAGTGACCTATAACTCTTCAGGTTTACTGAACATTTAAGTCGTCTTATAACGGGAATGCATCCAGTCTTGGTCACTACCGTTTTCAGTACTCCTATCAAGAAGAGCCAACGTTCTGTACATGCACTCTCAGCAGTATTAGCTCTGATTATTGTATATTCATGCCTGTAAACATTGTTCTACAATGGAGATTCAGCCCATAATATATATTAAATAAAAAAAACAAGTTTATTCAACTGAAAGTAAGGAGCAACATTAAAACTTAAAACACACAGAAATTATCAGATATGTGAGGGGGTTTCCCCCTCTTCAACACTTCGCTCTCCACGCCAAGTTTTTCAGCACTTAAAAAAAGCTACTTATTGTTCTTATTAAACGACCCTTGTGTTTCAAGAGTCGTTTTTAAAGAATTGGAGAAAAATTTAAACTCTAGCATAAAGAGCGAAGTGTTAAGGAGACGACAACCCCCCACATATACGTAAAAATTTCTTTTTGTTTTAAGTTTTAATGGTGTTCCTTACTTTCAGTTGAAAAACCTTGTTTTATTTTTATGTTGAATTTCTGAATGTTTTTTAAATATTCCCAGGATATCTGGCTCCACCTCCACGGAAAAATCCCCTCCCTACGGAAATATCATCTTGATAATTTAATCCTGGCGAAAATTGACTCCGGACAATTACTCTTAACATCTCCACGCGTAAAATTGAGTCGGTAAAGAGGGTGGCCGGCGTTTATCCCCCCCCCCCCCGGAACCCCTCCGCGGGAAATACCCACCGCCGATAAATAAGGCTCTCCATTTTTGAGAACTTTATTTGAGTTTTTTTTTTTTCCATAGGGGGAAGGAGTTATGATGCTTGTGTATTATGCGCCACTCACTCAAGTTTACACTGTGTAAAATTCGAGAACACACCGGTTTTTTCGTTAGTTTCTTCGTTACTTTATAAAAAATTTTGGGCTCTATATTTGAACATTAGGGGGGGGGGGGGTAAAGTAGGTACAATTTTTCTGCATATTATAAAGTAAGAATTGTTTTCTGACTTCAAACTATCCAAATACTTTACCCCTCCCCCCTTGTGTGCAAATATCTAGCCCAAATTATATATTTCCCTTATATTCTGTCACTTGTTTTGTGTTGTATCGCGCTAAGCTGAAAAAATTAACGAACAAACCGGTTTTGTTCTCGAGTTTTACACAACGTAAACTTGAGTGAGTTGCCCATAATACACAAGTACCAAAACTCCTTCCCCCTACGGAAATTAAAAAAATAAAATTCTCAAATTTGGAAAGCCTGCTTTTCCACGATGGGGGGGGGGGGTATTTGGACCGTTTGAAGTCAGAAAACAATTCTTTCTGGGTATATGGCCACTAAAAAATTACAGAAGAATAGCGAGGTATCTGGAAATTTTGTTAACTAAAAAAAAATAATAAAAAAAAAATCCAGCATAAAGTAAATTTAATGTTTCATTCAGTGTTTTATGATGATCGCTGATCAAAGTTTATGCTATCTGTGCCTTTCATTTATGTTATTTTACTGTGTTCATGGCCGTATATTTTGGCTTTAAAATATACATATTTACATATCTATCTAATATGCAGAATAATTGTACCAAACACATTTTGCATGCAGACCCGCTATACTTAACCCCCCACCCCGCCCTAATATGCAAATCTATAGCCCAAATTTATTTTCTAAAGTAACGAAGAAACTAACAAAAAAAACGGTGTGTTCTCGAATTTTACACATCGTAAACTTGAGTGAGTGGCGCATAATACACAAGTACCAACATTCCTTCCCCCTACGGATATTAAAAAAATAAAATTCTTGAATTTGGAAGCCTTATTTTCTACGGGGGGGGGGGGGGGTAAACGCCTAGAACCGGTAAAGAGAAAGCAAGACATATAAAGAAATTTCGTATAGGAATCCTGGCAAATTCCTCCAGTATAAAAATTTCCCTGAAAATTTCACCCCCTGGAAACTTCCCTCTCCGTGGAAAATTATCCCTGTGCAGAATTCTCCCAGCTGAAAATTCGTCCTCCCCTCCCAAGTCGGAAAATGTATGCATACTTAACAATAACAAATACTATACGTAAATAATGGTCAAAATGTTAAAACTTAGACCGTTCCCCAGGGGCTGTGGGGGGGGGGGGGGGGTCATGTTATCTCCAAAGACAAAGTTATTGGGTCTTTCAACTAAGCTGAGCAAAATAGCTATCTCAAAATTTTGATTGGACGATTTTGGGGAAAAAAGTGGCGTGTGAGGGGGCCTAATTGCCCTCTAATTTTTTGGTCACTTAGAAAGGGCACTAGAACTTTTCATTTCCGTTAGAATGAGCCCTCTTCCGAAGCTCTAGGCCCACTGGGTGGATATGATCACTCCTGGGAAAAACAAACAAACAAATAAACACGCATCCGTGATCTTTATTCTGGCAAAAAATACAAAATTCCACATTGTTGCACATAGGAGCTTAAAACCTCTACAATTGGGTTCTCTGATATTCTGGTGAGATTTTCATTAAGATTGTATGACTTTTAGGGGGTGTTTCCCCCTTTTTTGATAATCAGACAACTTTTCTCAGGCTCATAACCTTTGATGGGTAACATTAAACTTAATCAAACTTATTCATTTGAAATCAGTATAAATATCTAATTCTGTGATATATCTATTCGTATCAAAATTTCATTTTCTAGAGTTTCGGTTGCTATTGAGCCGGGTCGCTCCTTATTTACAGTTCGTTACAAGGAACTGTTTGAAAAAGAAGGAAAAGGCTAAACAGCCTTTAATATAAGTAAAATACTGAATGACACAAGTTGCCCTGAGAATACGAAGGCTGTGGACAAATGAATGTTTAATTACATGCTTTAATAACTATTATTTTTAATCTAAATATTAATCAAAGCTTTAATCAAAATATTATTTCCCATTTTTTATTGTTGTCTTGTGCTGCCTAGGATTAATAAGTAATTATGATTATTTTGCTTGTGAACATGTTGACGTTTTTAAAAATAATTATTAAGACTATATGCTTGAGAGGAAACGTGGTAACGTTTAAATAATAATCAATTTTATAGAAACTATTTTGATTTCATTGAGTGACATTAAGAAGTACTTGAGCACCTTCTCCACAATCAAACGCAAAGAAACGCGAAGACGCTCAGGAGATTTTTTTGCTCTCAGATATTTGATACATTAAAATCAAGTCAAATTTTTTGTTGTTGTTTTTTATTATTATTATTTTTTTTTTTTTTTTTTTTTTTTTAGTGTAATCGATCAACTTAGCTTCTGAAAGCGCCATAGGGTATTTGGTAGCCTGTTATAGACTTAACACATTAAATAACAAAAGTTGCCCTGAGGAAAGGTTGTGAACAAATGAATATTTAATTATATGTTTTAACGATCACCAATTAAATATGAAATAGCTCCGGTATTTTCTTCATCTTAAAAAAAAAACAGACGAATTTTAGTTCTTAATTTATTTTTCTCCTATAAAATATGAATTTATTCTCGTTTTAGTTATTTTTTCGGTTTCTGAAGTAGAAGAATGTCGTTTATATATTCCACTTGTCGTTATATCATTGTCGTTATATATTCACGACTAAAAACCCAAATTTTTGTATCTGTTTCATTTTTGTCTCCATTTATTCGACCGGATCATTGTTGGTTCTTTTTAATTTCCATCGGTTTCGTTTTGACCCATAGCTTGGTACATTACCCCTATCATTGACTCGTGAAAATTCCCATCATCTGTCATCGAGAAAACCTATCAGGTGTCCGGGGAAAGTGAAAACATCTTTCTCTTATCGGATACCCTCCTGTCGAACAAGCAAGTGTCCTGCCTTTTCCATGAGTTATAATAGGTCATTTACCAGGGATAGACTAACCACTTGTTGGAATGTGTTCCTTACCTATGGAATTGACCGTTGGATTTAAAAAGGATAGGATATCAGAACTTCTGAGGAGAAATGAAAAAAGACAACTAATTTATTGTTTTCATAGATTTAAGATAGTCGAATTAATTTTAAATAAGAGCTCATAGGGCTATGTTTATAAGTTTGAAAGCCGCAAGAGTAATTATATATTTCGAATTGTTTTGTTGTTTGTTTTTTCTTTTCTTTTTTGTTTTATTTTGCTGCAGCAGTGATGAAATGATGATGTCTCCTGTTACTGCATATAAAGAAGATGTTAAGGAATAGCTGTTCTCTCTCTAAATTAAACCGTTCATGATAGTGAACGGCTAGTAAAGAGCGATCCTTGTCTGTATAGTATGTTGCAGGGGGTCATATCAGAAATCCCATCCACCAGGGAGTGTTTGCTAAGCGTTGTGGGGACTGTGCCACGCGTGGTGGAACTGTGCAGGGCACGTGGTGCTTCGAGATGTACGCCAGTGGCAGAAATTGGATGACTCCTCGATATGTTTTCAATGACGAGGGTTTTATTTCCCCTTTGTCTTGTGAAATAACTGACAATTTTCTGTTTCTGAAAAGCACACTCGTTCTGTAAAGCGCTAGTTGAACTTTAGTATAAAGAGTACGTAAGTTATGGGCGATGACCTCCCTCATTTTTAAGTAATTTCTGGTTGATTTTAAGTTTCAACTTCGCTCCTGACTTTCATGTAAAAATAAAAAAAAAAGTATTTAATCGTTCCTAAGATCCACCCTTATTCGAAAGAATCTTGTGATAATCTTGAATTTTGCTCTCTAGCCAGGGATTTCTGTCGTTATACGGATTGTCTTGAGCTGTATACATGCCTTGCAGGCTCAAATGTCCTATTTTATTATGGTTCTTCAAACTCTAACCAAGAGTGTTGCTTTGTGTGTGTGGGAGCTTGCCTCTCCCCCCCCCCCGATTTTGAGTGCTCGTGCATCTCTCTTTGCGTGCATATATGGTACTCTATATGTTTTATCGGTCAGTGTCTATATCAGTGAGGTAAGCTCACAGGAATTCATTTCGGGGGGGGGGGGGGCAGGGAGAATTTTCGTTACAAATACAAAAAGATATTTTACAAATCCCTGCAAGAGGGATTCTAAGGGAAAATCCCAAGGGATCCACGACGCCTCATTCGTACTTGTCTAACTGGCCTGTATCTGGTTTTGTCCTGGTGCCCCTCTTATGCAACCGATGAATGCAGTGTTGCTTAATGTATATCCCCTTGTTCCAAAAGTATTAACCCCTTTTCCTCTTTTTAGTATTTACCTTTCTAATTAAGAAGCTTTTACTTTTGTATCTCTGATCAGGCACTATACCTTAGAAATTGTCTATTGTATATAAATGGAGCGGGTGATATGAATTTAAAGGCGTTTTATTGATGAAAAGAAAATCACTGATCCGAACACAGAGACTTTGGCAATCCATTAGTAGATCTTTTATAGGTGATGCTTCACTAAAACCTTGGAGAAAAACTTTGAAGAATTTTGCTTTATTTTGTTCATGTTTATGGAATGGACTCATTATTTTCGTACCCATACGTAAAAGGTTAAAATTAGTAAAACTTATTATCGACGGTCCTGGGCAAAACAATAAAATAATAAAGCCAAAGGGTAAACATTTTTTTTTTCATCTGTAATCTTTCGTACATTTGTCACTCTTTAGGATTTTTCTCAAGATCTTTGGTTTTTAGTATTGAGCTTTTTCATCTTGGGAAAGATAAAATTCGAATAACTGTTTTTCTTTGGTTATTTTTGTTTTGGAAGAAACGTGAATTTTACAAACAGCCTTAGATAAGAAATTCTTGTTGTTAAACTCTTACAATATTCAACTAAATATGGCTTAGTACTGTCATCGTATATCCGTTAGTGAAATACAAAAAACTCCATGACGGTTCTTCTTCAGTTTCTCCGAAATATATTTTTCATATGTTTATTTGTTTTCATTTATAATTTTGACTTTTGATAAAAGAGCTTCACCCAAGTCTGACATTAGGATATTTTCGCACTATTAGACAGTAGTGTTTAGCCCCTCAATTCTTTTTGGCAGAGTTTTTGAAAGCATGTGTCAGAATGACACCAGTTTACGGCTTTTGTTGTTTTGGGGGATTTAAACATACAGGGAGTGACAAGTGTTGATGGTTCTGTTGATATAGAACCGGAAGATTAATTGAGTATTTCTGATTTTAGAAAAAAATTCACTTTCCCGGAAAAGTTTTCTCACGTAGAAATTTTAGGTTCATACTCACTTGAAAGGTAACATAAAAACATCTTCTATGTCGTTCTGGCTGTTAAAATGGCAGATTTGTAATCGTAGATTTTTTGTCTCATTGGATTTTTTTGACACTACAACACATCTTTCAACGAGTTTTTTCTCCTTTTCTCACTGGTAAAAATAGTCAGATTTTTTTTTTTTTCAGTTCTATTAAAAAGCCTTTGTTGTTGTACAAACAATACGTCTGTAATACTAGTCGAAAACTGCAAGAGCTATTTTTCAGTTTTTCCGCTCCTCTGTATAATTTATGTTCAAGGCCGTATCAGGGGGAGGGGGTTAGAGGGGTTTGAATCCCTCCCCCCCCCCCGAAATTTTTGTCCGAATCGTAAAAACGTAACAAAAAAAATATGAATTTTATATTTGCTTTTTAATGTTTTTGTAACCCCCCCCCCCGATAAAAGTCCTGGATACGTTCTTGTTTAAGTTGTATACCTTAGGACTTTTTGGATTGCTGCTGCCTAACTAAACTCAGCCCCGCTACGTGAATTGAGATAGGCCTACTTAGTGGATTTAAAAGCCCTGATAATCAGATAAATATATTTCCTAGATATCGTTTGAGAAAGCATGGCTCAATTATATTGGCTCTTTATGTGGGTGTTTTCTTTCGTTTGAATCATATTTTTCGCAGCTTCATTGTAAAACTATTGAATAACCAGGAGAATAATTTTCTAAAGGTCTAAGTAGCTCCGCGCTCTGAAACTGAATGGATAGTTAAAGATACTTTAATATACAAAAGTTGTCAAAAAATATTTGAATCAAGTTTTTTCCGTATGTAATGAATGTGATGATGTGATTCTAAAGATTCATAACTAAAAGGAAATACAAATCAGCACAAACTGAAATCATTTGCAGAGGAAAATATGCATTATGCAAAAATTTAATCTTTCAATTTAAATACTCAAGTAAAGTTGACTTTATTTTCCACCAGCACTTATTGCCTATACGGAGACAATGATCTGAGAGATATGAACTATGGATATTTAACTTTTTATCAATCCATAACATAAATTTGATAATTACTCAAATGTCTCTTTTATGTCATCTTTATTCTAGTGACTAAATAAAGTATTCTAAACCCTAAGGATTACTCGACTGTCTCCATTAATGCTCATCGTTCATGATTTCTACTTTTTATAGCTCTCCCATGATATTTGTTGCTCTATACCTCTATGTCTGGAGCTTCAAAGACAAATCAGGTCCGGGGAACTGTTACATTCCCCTCCCATCTTTTAAACGCAAAAAAAATACACGAAATAGTACTCACTTTTCGATTTTTATGGCTAAAAAGAACCTCTTGAATTGTCGGTTCTTCCCCATTTAATAAAAGCTTGATCCCCCATCCCCCCTCTCTCTCTCTCTCTAACGTGGTGGAACTGGGAGTGTCTCTTGGCCTCCTCTTTATAAGAAACTCTGACAAAATTGGGAAAAACGTATGCCCTTTTGGATATAATGTCTATAGAAATATATTTTTCACAGTTGGACCAGCCGCTTATTGCCCTCCTCCCGAAATTAAATCCTCGTACGATCTGACTGTTTTTCAAAAGTACAAAGTAAATTTGCTGGAAAATTCTGATTGACTCGAATCAGCCCTACCTAAATATCGGTGTTCGGAAAATCTTATTGTGAATGGGCCTTAATGATTAGTTTAAGACAAACGATTGTCGTCAATTTTTAGAAAAGTTCATTTAAACTTTTAGAAAAGTTTACAAGAAATGAGAAGCTTTTATAATCTTTCCTTGGCGAGTTTCATGTCTAGACAGCTATTTTTGTTTTATGGTAGACTTTATCCATAAACCTGATGTACCAATTCGAAGGGAGAATCTAGTGTTTCTAGTGCAAAAAAAAAAACGGAAATCTTTTTAATACCCAGCCCAGCAAAATAAAGAATCCGTGTATTAACTATCCCTAATAAGTGGTGGACCTAATTTGTGGAGCCCTTTGGCTGCTTGTACCACACTTTCAAACTAAAAAAAAAACTTATTGAAAGACCCTTCCATTTTCGATAATACTTTTTCCTTCGAACTTAACGGTTTATTACCTTTAGCATTTTTGAAGTCACTTTTTTATTATAAAGCTTTTATTTAATAGAAGGCGTCGAGTCCATTGTATTTGACTTGCTTTCATAGATATTTTTTGCAGATATTCGCTGCTTTTTTACCATAGAGAGAACTCAATGCTCAATGCTAATTTAAGCCCAAGTTTGGAAGGTACATTTACCTCTAATTCAGTCCTAAACACAGAGAATGAACTCACAAACTCAATCCAAATCACAAATATGGCTTGTAGTTGTAGATGACAGCAGTTTTGGACTCTTGAGAAAATACTCCCTTTTTGAATCTATAAATGTTTCTATTTATTATTCTAATAACTATTTCAGAATGGTGTATCTCGTGAACAAAGTTTTGTGCACTTTTTATTGTAAAGCTTTTCTTTCGTAGAAGGCGTCGATTCCATTGTATTTTTACTTATTTTCATCGATATTTCTGCCAGAGAAACTCCGTCTATAAAAACACGGAAATGGCAGTGGAATAGGTTACAGATGACTGGACACGGTCTTGTGTATATAAAGTATACAAGTACCGAGGAAATATGCTCGATCGGAATCGCGGGAAAATAGAAATATCAGAAAGTAATGAAAGAAATAGATGATCCTTGCTTCATTGAGCTTTCTAGCGTTTTGTAAATGGCTGAAATGTCTCCCTTGGAATTGATTGTGTCGCTTTTCTGATCTGTGGACTCATTGGCAAACCACATAATTTATTTTAGGAGAAGTGAAAAAAGTACCTTAAAAAAACATGCAAAATAGGAGAAGAAAAAAAATACTCGATCGAATTCGAGGAGAAATAGAAGTATCAGAAATTAATAACAGAAATAGATGGAGTTCGCGCCATTGAGCTTAAAAGCATTTTGTGGATGGCTTCAACTTCTCCCCTGGAATTTATTTTATTGCTTTTTGCACCTCTGGACTCGTTAGACAAAAACATAAACTCATAAAAAAAACCTTACTCATAAAAATGTTTTTTGCCAAATTGCTGTGGTATTTCGAACGAGAACAAAATTCGAAGAAATGGATTCCAAAATTCCAGAACAAAATCATTCCAAGAAATAAAGAGTTTCTAACCAGGACCAGGACAAAACTACGCGAGAAAAAGAGGAAAGGTAAAATTATCGTCTTAAGTTGAAACATTAAAACCATAGGACTAAAGAAAAATGCCATATCAAAATCTTGCACACGGAATTAAATTTTTGCATAGCCTTTTTGGCTTAATTTAAGCCCAAGGTGATAATTGTTATGAAAGTTGGGGTAGGGCCAATGGATTCAGAAATTCTTATGGGAGTAAAAATAAAAAACTAAAAAATGAACTTTTTACTTCTTATTTCTGTTATTGTATCCAGACATACTATATATTGTTATACATTTTATTTGTATTTCTGCATTTGGTGTATCTTGTGTACGTTCAGATTTCTATTAATTAAAATAAATTAGCTGCAGCTATCTAAATCCTGAATAGTGATTAACATGAAGTTACAATTAAAATAAAGTTCGGAAAAGGATTGACGAATCATATCATTGGCAGCAAGGTCTTTTTCTCTCACTGTATTGAGGAGTAGAATTTGAGTAAGAGTAACGATAAGTCGCAATATCGGTGTAGGAAGAATCTCGAAATATTGACTACCCCACAACTCTGATTTTCAAAAAAAAGAATATTTTGTTTTTGAACACTTTGAGTTTTTCATAAGTAAAGTTTAATTCGGTACCTCTCTTTGAGAATTGGATTGACATATGTCCTTGAGGGGGACTATTCAAGATGATTCAGTCACATTAATCAGATTGACAAAGTACAGCCAAGCTTTCGATTTAATCTGGGTGGGATTTCAACCATTTTTGAAAGATTCATTCTGCCACACGGGTGGGTGTTTGAGAATCCATTGAAGGTGAAAATCCTAATTAAATCGCTGAAAGCTGATAATGTTGTTTTGACAAAGCTTTTCTTTTTAAGAGAATGGAAAGTTGAATCAATATTGATCGTTATAGAAAGTTGAGATCTTTCTCATTGGAATAATGAATTCCTGAAGTTAGGGGATTAAAAAAACAGAGAGCAATAGTAGCATTATGCATTTAAAAATATGTATAGCCTTTTATTAATTTGTCTGGTTTAAATTGTGGTTTTGTACTCATTTAGAATCGAAGTCAAAACCAAAAAAAAAATAAAGGATCGACTCGGTACTTTTCAACCCATATAAAACCATTCTTTTTCTTCTTTTTAAATTATTGATACACTTCAGAGGCAGTATGTGGGGGATAGCAAGAAAAGAACATTTTCTATAAATGTTAGAGATAAATTTTGACGAAACATCCAATTGCTGCCAGTCAAGCTATGTGAGTGGTCGCGAGTCGAGCATAGCTCCAGAACCATCTCAACTGAAATATTCTTTCTTTTTTGAAAACTGTCCTCTTCTAAAGGAAAATCCTGATTTTTTTTACTGGATTTTTTTCACATTTTTTTTATTTTGATTTAATAAAGAAATAGTAAATACTAAGTTATTTTTATTTTTGTTTTAGCGATGTATTTTTTGTTTTTATTTGTGTGACAAGAAAACTGGCTTTTCACTCGTCATTGTACATGCCGTTTTTTCTAACAAGCTTTAATGAACCAAAGCTTTAGAATTGTCCCGAATATATCCTTCGTTTTTACTCCTTTCCTCGTTTCCTCTTCCTTTTTCTTTTTTTACAAAATAAATTTGTTACCTTTATATGTTTCTCATATAATTTGCCTACATTTCCTTTCACTATATATATATATATATATATATATATATATATATATATATATATATATATATATATATATATATATATATATATATATATATATATATATATATATATATATATATATATATATATATATAACATTAACTAACATTTTAAATTTAACATCCCCCCCATACACAAAAAAAAATCATTTACTGAGTTTTAATCGGTTAACTTATTTTACAAAAATGTCTCCTGTACATATCCTTCTACCCAAGAAAATATCGCTTACATTCAATTGGATAAAACTTAAAAATTGCGTATAGTGTCTTAACTTAACTAATCTATATTAACTGCCCTTTCTTTTGTCTCCAGGAAATATGTTGGATTAAAAATGTCTCCTTTACATATCCTTCTACCCAAGAAAAAATCGCTTACATTCAATCTGATAAAACTTAAAAATTGCGTATAGTGTCTTAACTTCACCAATCTATATTAACTGCACTTCCTTTTGCTTCCAGGAAATATGTTGGATTCTGACATTTCCTTCTAGCAAAACTTGATGCTTTTTTCTTGGACGCCGAAAAGTTTTATTACAGAGTTGGGAGGGAGAAAATCTCGGCATGTCCAACGTTTACAAATTGTAATTAGAATGGCGGAAGTTAAATCAGTATAGTACGAAAAGACCGATATGTTTTGCCAAGCTAGTTAATTTTTTCTGATGAAAAAAACTAATAACTCCTGAATTTGATAGATTTCAAAGAAAATTTCTATTTCTACTAATAATGCAGAAAAAGTTCAATTTCTTTATAGGGCTCAACTTTGATCATTTTTGAATATTTATTGAAAATAGGATGGATTAGCTGTGCTACTTTTATAAAAAAAAAAAGTCCGGGGGGATCTTTTTCATTCTTCCGCTCTATTTCATTTAGTGCTTGTATAGATTAGTGGGACTTTAAATAGAGCTTCCCTTCCATCAAAGGCATTCATCAAATTTTCTGTTCATAATTGGTTTATTCTTGCCCAGGTAGAAATGAAACTCTGAAGATGTAACTTTTTTTTCCGAACTTTTGTAGAATTTCTATTAATTGGTTAACTGAAACGTCGAATGATAAGTACATTTCCGCGAGAAAACTTCTTGTAAAAAAAACTTCTCTGGAGACTGGAAACTTTTCTACTTTTTCGATAAGGGTGAGAGGGGACGTTAATTTATTTGCAAAGAACCCGGGCTAAATCCAAAGCACGTATTGTCAAACTTTTTCCGAAGTTCGATTGTAGATAATAGCTGTTTCGATTCCCGAAGTTTTTTTCGGTCGTCTTATTGACTTTCAAGGATTTAGCCGATCGGGAAAAGGCTATAAAAACAACTTAAAAGTTATCAATTTTCAAAAGTTTTCTAAATTCGTTTTAGCTTCTGTTTTCTTCTTCAGATGAATTTTGTGCTTTATGATTAAATGTAAGATTCAGGATAAAAGAAATTGTTTTGTGCAATATTTGATAGATATGTATTTTTGAGCCGTAAGAAGGCCGATTTGACCTAGTCTGTGTCCAAGTCGTATCCATTGCTAAAAAGCTGTGACTTCAATTTCTCGAAAAAATTCTCGCCATACTCGGTGCATTTGATCCCTTTTTAGGGATGGAAGTTGTGAGATTTTCCATGAGAAGGGAAGTTTCCAGGGAGTAAACTTGTCAGGGGAAATTGTACACTGCGAGTATGTGTTGCTTTCTCTTTTTCGTCTCAATTTTACGCGTGGACTGGTTAAGAGTAATTGTCCGGGGTAAATTTTCACCGTGATTGAATTTTCTAGAGGATATTTCCGTGGGGAGGGGGTATCTCCGTGGAGGTGGGGCTAGATTTCCTGGCATTATTTAAAAAACGATCAGAAATTAAATTAAAAAAATGAGCTTTTCAACTGAAAGTAAGGATCAACATTAAAACTTAAAGAAAAATAAATTATTACGTATGTGAGGGGGGTTGTACCCTCCTCAACACCTCGCTCTTTACGCTAAAGTTTGAATTTGGTCCCAATTCTTTAAGAATGACAAGGACCTGTTAATTAGAACAAGACGACGATATTTTTAAATCACTAAAAAAAATAATATTAAAGAGTAAGGTGTAGTTTAGGGTGCCCACCCCTTCATATAAGGAATAACTTCTGTTCGGTTTAACTTTTAATGTTGCTCCTTACTTTCAGTTGAAAAAACTTGTTTTTTTTT
The DNA here is from genome assembly GCF_049724085.1 of Artemia sp. Qi Xiang Cuo. NCBI lineage: Eukaryota > Metazoa > Arthropoda > Branchiopoda > Anostraca > Artemiidae > Artemia > Artemia sp. Qi Xiang Cuo. The sequence continues at coordinate 31,976,349 of NC_142797.1, forward strand.
ATTTAATCATCGGGAAAGATAGAGATTAGTTTCATGCAAGGTCATCTTTTTATACCCACACAGAATCTTAGTTTTTAAGAGTCCTGGACTCTTGTGTTGTTACTGATATGTGCTGATATTGATTCTTTTTTTTCTTCTTTTTTTTTGTTAATTGAAAAAATTGAGTGATTCGTCAAGAATGGACGAATAAGTCTGGTGATATTTCTAAATTTTTACCCACGAGATATATCGAGTGAAATTGAGGAGATAAAATTTAACTTTCGAGAGAATATTCGTTATTCTAATACTCTTTTAACTTCAGTCATTAATTTAAGTGTAACGAACAATTCCTTAACATATAGCCAATGTAAACTAGATAAATAGTCCGTAAAAAATGCATGAATGTGAAAAGCATTTGTCAATTCAATCCTAAAAATCTTCGAAACCCAATAAAAAAAGGAAGAAAATAGATTGAGACTTGACCATTGATTTCCGCATTTTCACACTTCAGCTCATTTCTATTGTCAAAGAACAATCAGTGTAGAATTTTCAATGGTGGGTGGGATGATGTTTATTTATACAAAGGTGAAAATGACTGCCAACAATGAACCAGATGGGAGCTCAGAATTTAATTTTATTGCATGTCCTATTCTTGGCGGATTTTTGGGATGTTATATTTTTATTTTGTTCAAAATAATTCGATGAAACTGACTTCATTTGCTTGACTTTCCAATGACTTCAAAGTTGAGTTTTTGGTATAGTGTCGTGAAATCGTAGGGGTAAAATTTTTTAGGGAACTCTTTAGGCTTCAGAAAATCTCATTCAAGAGAGGAGAAATCTAGTGCACAAAAAAAGTGCTATGCTTAATTATGCCTGCCAAATTTTTTCGGGGTTCTTCCAACATTTCTCAGGGCAAGTCGGAAACAAATTTCAGGAATTCCTCCGTGGTTCATATTTATCTTCCCTTTATGACGATTCTCCCCCTCGCCTTTATTATTTTGTAGGTATTTGCCCCTTTGTTAAGGTGTTTTACTAGGGAAAGCAATCACAACAAATCTATATACAAGAAGTTGCTGTCCTCTTTTCTTTTCAAAATAAAGATTTACCTTCATTGTCGTCAACGAAGTTGGAGCTTTTAGGTGCGATTCCTGAAAGCTTCATTTTGCCTGTAGTGTTTTTTTTTTTTTTTTTTTTATCCTGTATGGTCGTATTTGTTTTTAACTTTTTTTTCTTTAAATTTTGTCGAATCTTTTCGAGAAATGCTGAAGGCAGAAATGACGGTGAAATTTTAGTCTACTTCCCAAATGTTCAGTTGTGCTTTCTTACCTCAATTTTCTACTGCTTTTCATAATGAGTATTTTAGCGAATTCGCCTAACAAACAACTAATGGCAGATACTTTCTTTACATTGGTCATCTGGGGTTCTTTTTACTAATAATTTTGTTTAGTGTTTCTGATTCAGGAATTGTCAGGTTAATGCATGGAGCTTACATGACTATAGTGAATATATTTAGCTATATTTACTATTTTGGTTTTTTAATTTATTGAAAAATCAGATACCCTAGTTGTATTTATTCCGGGTCGAAACACAATCTCGTTGAGGCCAAAACAAAATTATATGTCATGCCATTTTGCAATTGAGGGTTAAAGTGACAAAATAAATTCGTTATTAAGGCTTTACCCATAGACCTCATCTACTGAGGAGTATTTGTTGTATGGAGGATAAGCGAAACCAGTCATAATTCGTCTTCTGGTCCAATTCTGCCGTAAGGCATTCTTTGTACTTTTGCCGTAAGGAATTTTCTCTACTTTTGCCGTAAGGCATTCTTTCACTATGTTCTGTGGTCATGAGCCATGTCCCGCCACGCCACATTACACCCACGCCACATGATTCGCACTGTTTCCACATGTGGGACGCTTGTTGTGTGCGGCATGTTAGGCAGGTTTAGGACGTTGAGGCATTTAGGATGACAGCCAGTGTACTTTGATGCCATATCCTTTCAGATGCACCGTCATGACTATCATTGCCAGTTATATACTGCTCATATTAATATATAGTGACAAATTTGCTTGAACTTGTGTTGGTCTTGTGTTTTGAACTGGGAAAAATGAAAAGCAAACGTACAGGGGACCGCTAAGGCCAACTGCAAGTTGCCTTAGTAGTCCAGAGGGCCTGACACTTTTGGCTAAACGGATATCTATAGTCCACCCTCTTAAATTTACTGTTTTCTACATTGAACATATTTAATTTTCAATCTACATAAAAATTTTAAATTTTTACAAAATATCCTATTTTGATTTTTTCATTCTTAGAAGTATTTACAAAAAAAGGTATTCTGATTAAAAATAATAATAGTAAATGTCCTTGTTGTATTTAGATTATCTCAAAAAGAAAAAAAATATTCCGTGACCAAAGAACTGATCAATTAACATTAGTAAAAAAAATATATATAAAAACACTTAAAAATGTTTTGTTCTGCTGCTTTATCGTAGATTGCATAAATCGCGGGTTTTTATCACGAAATATAACGTCCTTTGACCATTGTCAAGATAATGACAGTAGTTCCAACTAAAAACTGAAAAGATACAGAACATGTTTTGATTTAGGACGGCTGAGTTCTCTTATTCCCTTGGCCTTTGAGTGACGTCGATGACAGAAGTGATGTTGAATTTTCTGTCCGATGAAATGTGACAATAAATCGCCTATTGATTTTTCCCTTATGGCAAACTAATTGTGACAGGTTAGAAGTTCAAAGCGACGTCTACTATAATTGGATTCGTATAGGTTTTTATCGAGGTCCTCGGTTAGGACACTTGGGGTCTTTATTGAATTTATACAAGTGTCACTTACGCCAGGGAAACCCTAGTGAATAGATCCTTGTTGGCTTTTTTTTCGGTTTAATAGACTTTATGGAATTGAGTTTGTTTCTTGGCCTTGAAATATCCATTTTGGTGCTAAAAGAATATAATCATAGTATATACTGATTGTACTGTAACTGTTTATGCATCTATTTGAAAAAGTCGTCGTGACGAAATTTACGGACACTATAAAAAAAATAAATAAAAAGGTTAAATTAATTGCTGTCTAGGAAAGAAACAAATACTAAAACGTTTCATATTAGATTTTGGGTGTTTTGGGGGAGGAGAGCTAACTATTTTTGAAAGACTCTGGGACCGCCAGTTAAAAAATTTCCTATTTTACTTCTAGGGGGGTTGGTGTGGGCAAGATCATGACTACTTTTGTCCTGCACCATGTTTGCTTTTTTATAGAAAATTCTAACAATGAATTATTTTTCTTCACATGGGAACGCGGATAACGTGTCATGAGTGTCAGACTGAAAGTCGTGTCCCCAGCTTTATTTCTCTTCCATTCTCTCTCCTTCTTTCTTTCAATATATCTGTCTCTTTTTCTCTTACATCCGTCTGTTTAAATTGAAGAAAACGTGTCCTGCACGTTTTCCCGTTGATTTTTTTCTTTTTGTTGCTGATCCTATTATATACGGCCTGTCAAACTCTTGCACGTTTATTCTGTCTTTTTAATAAACTTCCTTTTCCTTCTTCTTTTTTTTTACTTAAGTACATACAATGAAGGTATTTCATTATTTACAAAGCTATTGATTCATTGATCTGGGTTTTTGACTTTGTTTTATTTTGGATGCATTAGGGAAATTGGTGACCTGAATTATAATTATTAGCTAAGGGAAATTAGCCTCCGATGTACTTTAGGAAATTGAGTTAGCATCATTCCCCATCCTTGGAAATATATCTGTTGGCTGTTGTCGATCCTTCTAATGGTGCATTAGAGATAAATTTGAAGATTTTCTAAGCTTTGTGTCATCCCAATATTGAAAGGGGATTGTGTCGATGTTGAGGTATCTTTCTGAAAGCGGAGGTCTTATTAATTTTCAACTTGAGATAGTTTGGAGCTTTAATATTAAGGACCTGGTTTATCTATTGGCAAAAATTTTGTTCAATATTTACAGGGAATGCTACTTTTGCAACTTGGCAAATTAAAAATCTTTAAGATCTTTTCTTCAAGCTTCCTAAACTTGTAGCTGGAGTGACATAAGGATTTGGATGCAGTTGAAATGCCAGTTGCTCTAGCTCTTGTATCTATTATTCAATATAAATTTATTTATTATATTGAGTTGGTTTAGATTTCAAATACTCCCAGTATAGTTGGAGTCGGAAGTGTTTATTTTGGTTGGCTTGTGAGGCAGTAAATCCTAAAGACATACAATGATTTAAAATGAACTGCAGGATGTTTGCAAACAAGGCATCTAGTTTCAAATACCCATCTTGTAGTTCTCCTAGCCTGTTTACAGTCGAGGTTGGACTTTACAATGAGTTTGAAGTACCAATGATATATAAAAAAAGACCCCTTTTAGGTCTTTTATATCTTAAAAATGCGTTTGTTTTTTTTATTATGAATTTTTGGGGGTAATATCACATTTTTGTCAGGAGTTGACACGTTGGACCCTTGATGATAAATAATTAAAAATGATTAGGCAGGTTTGACAATGACCTTCGTCCGTGAAAATTCAAACACTAACAAACTGTTGATTCCCAGAGATAGCTAGAACTTCTTCAGCTGCTGGGTACCGTATTTTTTTGATATTTTTTTTTCGATTTTTCACCAGCGTTTTTTTTTTTTTTTTTTTTTTTTTGGCATCCACGACTATAGATGACTTGAAACAGATAAATCACTTTTTTCTTTTTTTTATATAATTTTCAAGTTCACCTCATTTTCACACCTCACACCTCATTTCAATCACACCTCAAACAGTCAAAATCACACCAATAAAAAACAAAAAACAATCACACCTGCTTTTCAATGTTATTGGTACTTTAAAAATAAAATATGTAATTCAAAAATCAGTCTACCTAGGACGGAGTTAGATAGCCGAATTAAACGTTTTCTCGGTGCCTCAGAATTGTTGCAAATTCCAACTAAAATACCTTTCAAGTTCCTGCTCCTCAATCTAGGTACATCACCCTATTATTTTAGTCACTTTAACATGGACCTGTTGAGTAAAAAAAAAAAAAAAAAAAGGTTCAATAAGGTAACAACAATTACTGAAATAACCATTTAGAAGTAGCATATGGGTCGTTTTTTCAACGTTTATTTTAAAAGTAAAAATCGAAATGGAATGTATATATATATATATATATATATATATATATATATATATATATATATATATATATATATGTATATTTATGCTCCGCATTTACCTGTAGATAAAGGAGCATTAGGTCCTTTGTTATGGCATTTACATTTTCTTAGGTAATCACCGTCAGGGGAACAAAAGGATTGGGCGAATCTCAATTTTTTCTGCCTTACAAATGGGACAATATGCTTTCGTTTATTTTACTAAAAGGCAGTATTGTTTTCCATCCTTTTCTCACAATGTGTTTTGTCTTTTTTGTCTTTTTTTTTTTTATTATGAGTTAGTAATCCTTGTCAGTCGGTTTTCTACGAGAGACATGGTTCAGTTTTACCAGCAAATACCTAATGGAATCCCCTCCGCTCTTTTTTGAAAGGGCTAAATTTTAAGTCCATTCATTGATCATGTTCTTTGGATGCTGCACGCCTTAAATCGATGTTTCTCTTACCATAGTAGCCAGATGATTGTTTTGCAATATCCGACTAGAAAACTTTGGTTTTACTCGTGGGAAGATTAAGGACGAAGAAGCCTATAATATAAAGAACGTACTTTATTTGTTTAAAAGGAATTGTTGGTTCTCAATGGGGTGCTGCCATTTCGACTAACCGTCACAAGCACTAAACGTCATAACGTCTAAAATGAATCCGTCAGAACCACTAACCGTCAGAACATCTAAAAAAAATTTATTATAAGTTTTATATAATAGTAATAAGTATATAATAGTTTAGGAACAAATTTCGGCTATATATTTGCGCATCAAGGGGTGGGGGTAAAGCATAGCATATATTAAATAAGTAACCTAACCTAGGAACCTTTTCCCCCCTAAACCCTCAAAAAATAAAGTTTTAAATTTTAGATGTTTTGACGGTTAGTGGTTCTGACGGATTTTTTTTGTCGATGTTGTGGGGGATTTTGTTGATGTCCTGACGTAGTGCTCCTGACAGTTAGATGTTATGACGCCTTCCCATTGTTTATATCCCAATCGTAGCGGTTAGAATCGGTTGGTACCTCCCCAACATTGCAAACTGTTCCTTTTTTTTATTGTGTTCTGTGTTTTTGCTCAAAGCACCTAACAACGGCTAACTGAAATGATTTCTGTTTTGATGGGTTCGGAGACCATTACCTAATGGTGTCAGGTGATGTTATGCAAGATAATATACTGCTACATCAGGTATAGGCTATACTGGATATCTTCTGTTAATTCCCTCGGCGTACATACTGGTATGTGTTACTAATCGTTGTCGTACTTTTATAAACTCGGATTTACTGGAGGAGGTCGTGTAGCTGTCCAGTGTCATTTTGATAAGTTCATTGTTTTTGCACAGCAATAAAAAGAAGAGGGGAGTAAATAAATAACACGGAACCGAAAAAGCTTGAACCAATAAATGTCCATCGGTTTCTTCTAATGGCGACCAAAATTCAATTATTGGAGGGAGAGAGAGACACCGAAGATTAGAGATCAATTGGTCTGTGGACCTTTCGACTCATCTGATTGTATTTGGAAACGAATTTACTGTTGGATGGATATACATTATTCAGCCAAAGAGGGATACTCTAATGGTTTTTAAAAGAGAAGGTTTGAAATAAATGTGGTAGAGACAAATTTAAGTAATGGATGGGGAATATATATCTGAGGATTCTGAAATACAACGCTTGATCCTCGGAGACTTTTATATAATTGGCTAGAATCCATATCCAAACGTACTCGTGCTTTCACAGAAGAAAGAATACCCCTTGAAATTCGCAAAAATGGAAGTATAAGAGAGGGTTTATTTTTGCGCTCTAAGGCTTCTACGGGTTTAAATCACCATCACTTTTCCTATTGATTTGCCGCCTAATTCGCAGAAGAAATATACTCTGCATAATGTGACCTACATTTAAGAAAGAGCTTTTCCAAGGAGGTCTGATTGTACATTTTTAGGCGCAAATGCTACGGTTTTTGCGCATTCTAACGTGTTTTTGGCAAGAGAAAATTCTGGGAGGAACTTCGAATGGGTCTTATTGGGTAAAGTTCATGTTCTCCACCTCTTTGTAGGTATGCTTGCATAGTACCTCTTTACAGCGAGTGCTGAGATAATCAAACCATCAGCCTCTTTTCTCATCATGGTTTATGCAGAAATTGAATATCATAGGCTCAAAATAAAAATTGATTGTGTTTCACCAATTTTAACTGTAAAAACAATCAGCGTCGCAGGCTGAAGGGAAAAAGGGGCATTTGCAATGGCTATAAAATTGTTTTATTTTTAACCAACCTCTTCTCGTTTTTATGTGCGAAACCGTCCCGTTATTGACAAAAAGTCAATATCTCCAAGCTGAAAGTTTCCCATTTTCAGAGATTTGTAGCTTTTGTTCTGTTAAAGGTTTCTTTAAAAATTGAATACTTATCCCAATGCATTCGAAACCTTTCCAATAATGTATTGGCTTTTCATAAAACTTGATACAGAATGACAGGGGAGACCCCCTTTTCTAAAATATGCCTTCGGTGTTGGTGGATCCTATTGGTTTTGCATATTTTCCCTTGATAAATGCCAAGGTCTGGAAAAGCTAACAATCTCCCAGAGGAGACATGAAAATAAATAAAATAGCACTATTCTTCTCAGCATCAGATATGAATTTACATTTGGAACAAAATTTTACATCACAAATAACCTTAGTTTAGGCAGCTTTGTTGTGTAAATATTTTAACAGGATTTTTTTAGTAGTTAGAAATGGCGATGAATGAAATACAGAAAAAGGAAATAATTTGCCTAACTGGAACATTTTATGTATATATGTATATATATATATATATATATATATATATATATATATATATATATATATAAAATTTGAGCTTTTGAATATTCTCCAAATACCAGCGATTACGAGAACCCCGTGTTCTCCCCAACATCATTTGCAAGAGTTCCGCCATTCCGTTGCTACTTGTTTGGAAAGCATTTAAATTGCTTAAACTAAGGCTGAGTGTGATTGGGGATTTTCAGAGGAGTAGGAATAAGACTGTTCCTTTTTCTATTATTGTTATGACTAGGGAAACGATGGATCGACTATGGCATATATTTGAAATAATTTAGATGATTCCTCGGTTATTTCCAATGCGTATTAGTTTCAGAAAACAGCTTTATTCATGCAAAATGTTAAAGGTATTTACCATGTAATCCTAATGAAGTCGGAATTCCGATAAATGGACAGAAGGGTCACGAGGTGATGACGAACCTCGAAGTTCGTCATTTTTTATCGAGGACCATCATAACAGTGGGCAGGACCGTATTGTTTCCCATTACCCTCTGAGTCTGGAGCTAGGACCTAGGACAGTGCTAGACGAAGTCCACGAGAAGATATTCATTTATTAAACCCCCTTGCCATCTCCAGCGAAAATTCCTGGATTTGACCATGGAAGTAAGAGTAGCATTAAAAAAACTATTTTAGTCTGGAATCGAACTATGAGTAGCTCCGAATTCTCCGCAGCTCTTTTTTTATTAATTCTTCTTTACAATCGGTATTCATTTACAGAAATTTTTACATAATGAAAAAGTAAATCCCATTTTCTAAGCTCCGAATCCGAATTTATGTATGGAGCTAGACTTTATTCACAAAAAGCAGATTACAAAAAGAAGAGATTAGGCACCTGTCCAGCATAGAGCAAGGTCAAATTGTTGGGTACAGTTCGTATGGATGAAAATCGCGTGAAATGAAAAAAATGAAAAGATTAAAACATTACTCTTAATTTTGCGTTACTATTGATATGAAATAGAATCCTAAATCACAATTAACCTGTGATTAATATGTCTTCCTTGGGTAAACTAAGGCAATTTCAGAATATGTATATTTATTATTGTTGTTGTTTAAGACATCTTGTATATTTAGTGACAAATAACTTAGAAGCTAGAACGATATAAGTCGGTTTTCTGGGGATTGTTGGATTTACGTAGTAATAGAATATGGACAATAAAAATATATTCTAGTACAACTATTTAAATGTTAATGACTTTTGGCTGTCGTGGCTTTATTGGGGCCAATTTAAAACCGCTGTTGTCACAGACAACTTTGTGGATTCTTATATAAATAATTACATATTATATAAAATAATTTATTATTATGTAAATAATAATAATAATCTTTACAAATGTGTATGAGTGCTATTGAACTTGGCATGCATCTTAATTTTCCTTTGACATTGTGAAGTCCTAAAGGGTGTAAAGAAAGAGATTGGACTTGCTTTCTTTTTTTCTTTGGAGCATATAAATAGCATCTAAGATTATTTTGGAAGTTGTGTCCAAACCTAGTATATACACTAAATATGGTTATGTGCTGAGGATGAATCTCCCACAATTTTGTGGGAGGTTCTGTGTTTCAGACAAAAATATTTCAGATTTTGTTTGAAAATACCATTTTTACATATGAAAATAAATTTTGGCTTAAAAGAAAAGCTGTCAAAACGCAAGTTGTGCTGCTAAAGTGTCGGCAGCTTTTGGAATTCTGTTGAATTCTGCTACTGGTAGCTCTGGAACTTTGTTCATACCTGCCCTAAATGTGGATCTGTGCTGAGAACGAACCTCCCACAATCTTGAAACGTTGAATCCAATGGCGCAGTCATAATTTATCTACATGCTATACTTTGGGATATACGAACTTGTATCTACAGGATAAAAACAGATTTCAGTCCCTGTTTAGCGATTCTTTCTGATTTGGAAAACTTCTTCTAAATATTGCGAACAGCAGCGTGTAATCTTTGTCTTAAAACGTTCGGGTTTTCATTTTCTTGTTAAACGGTTTGATAGAAATGAAAAATATTTTTAAAGCTTATTTGACAAAAAGCTCCAGATAAACAATTTTAGGTACTGTTCTATTAACCGGACTCTTTTATATAGTGCTAGTTTGGTTAATGCTAATGAAATAAAATAGGATGACTATATAATAGTTTAGAAACAAATTTGGGCTATATATTTGCACATTGGGGGGGGGGGGAGCATAGCATATATTAAATACGTAACCTAACCTAGGTTCCTTTCCCTCTTCCCCAAAACCCCGAAAAAAACACTTTAAATATCGTATACGCAATTAAAACCACGCTATACATTGTATTTCTCTACAGCGGTGTCTTGTATCATCCCGTTGAAAAACGGGTTTTTCAACGCGTCTCGAGATTGAGATATAAAAAGAGTCCGGTTAATAGAACAGTGCCCAATTTTTATTAATGTTTTTAAGGAGGATGTTCTTACAATAGGGGAAATGACGGAAAGATTAGCAGACGCTACAATGAATTTAGTGTATCATGCTGATTCATAAGCACTACAAGTACAGTTTGAATACAAAAGCTGAAAAACTAGGTCGATGTCTGGTCGTATATTATCACAGTTTATAGAATTAGCAGTATGATCATTCCCTATCTCACCCATTATAAAAACCAGGACCAAGGTGAGAGTGCTCCAGAGAACGTTTTTGCAGATATAAACATAAGCGGCATTAGCTCTTTTCACGGGTAGACAAGTCAGATTTCTCTTGGACGCGAAACAAGTGGAAACCTGCTATTACGAATAATGCACTTTGTAACCATTTCTCATTGATTGACGGAAACAGATTAACCCGCTAATGCCGAAATAAGTGGGAGGAGCTTTTTGTTCGCACCGAGAATGAAGACCAGAAATGATCTGCGATAAACTTACTGGATAATTCTATAAACTGTGTATATTATCATCTGGCTGTAATAGCTTGACCAACACGCATATTACGAGGTTTTCACTGTTCGCAATCGACCTGATGTTGGCTGAGCCAAAAAAAAGTGGAGAGATTGCAAATTTTTGATGTATTAGCAATATAATTATGTCCTCCTTTGTCTGCTTGTGTTATGTTTAGAAGCTTTTACATCCTCATTTCAGACAGTTTTGTACGTCTTCATTCAGATAGTGCATCTCATTTTGCAAATTTCAATTTCATGCCTGGTTATGATTCACTTTACTTGTGATTTTCTTATATTGTTGCATTGAAACATATTATTGATCCTGATACTTATATGAAAGGAAAAATAGTTGACTATGAGTTTCTTAAGACTAATGTTTCCGATTTTCATCTGTATCGTTGGATTTGAATTATATCGTTCGCTATAAATCACATACTAAATTAAGCATTCATCCTGTCTTAGATAATTTTCCAGTTTAGTTTCAGAGAATCAAATAAAAAAAATTGATGAAGACTCTTCATTTGATTAAGACTCTAAAAAATAGACTCCAACTCGGAGCCATTAAGATTTATCATCAATGAGCTGTTTTGTTTCAAAGGAAATAATTCTATCCCCATGGCAATCTATTTCATTTGCCCGGATACATTATTTCGACGCGCCAAAAATTCAAATATTCAAATTTCTTTGAGAGAATCATTGAGCCGATTAATCTAAGGCCTTAGAAAATGTTTCAGGAAATTTTCCTCGTGGGCTAAAGTGTATAGATCGAAAGGAATATTTGCATAATTTAGAACTATGTATACGGTCAATGTATCTTGTCTATCATAGATTACCCCGCGTGACCCGGTTTCTGATTAGATTGATATTTAATCGCCCAAAAAAAGATAATCAGGTTTTATTTTATGGAGTAACTGAAGTCTTAAAAAACTGAATTTTGTGAAAGGAGATGTTCTGTAAAGAGGCGAAATAACAGCACTTGCGATTGTATTGTCTATAGGATTTTATTGGGGCTTTGTTGTCATATAAAATCAAAAAAAGCTTTGATCAAACTTACGGAATATGTAGCTTTTTGGGGCGTTTCAACCTTGCTGAAAGTCTCCCTTCTAGTCTTGGCATTTGTTATCTTCAGAGAGCCACCTTTGAGTTCCCTACAAGTGCAGTACCTATTCTTTCGAAATCTGTGTATATCCAAAAAGATAACAATTGTTAAAATTAGCGGCAAATTGTCTATAATTATATGGTGTTCACCAAGCCCATTTTTTATTTGTGTATTTTTCTCATAAATTTTGAACAGAAAAGGAACAGATTGTGCGAGCTTAGCAGTGGTGCTGAACTGAACTGTAATGGCACCACTGAAAATGATCATTATCAAAAGTTAGAATTTCCTGAGATATACCTCTTAGAGAAATAAATAGATATTTATATTCGACTCTGATAGATGGCTCCACTAGAATGTCCATCGTCCATAGCTAGACTTTGTTGTGACCCTGCATTTTAAAATTTAATATATCAGTTAATCTGTTATAAATAATATATCAGTTAAAGTTATGGAAGCATTATCAGTTAACATTTTAATATGTCAGTTTTTTGTTTAGATGATCTGTGTCATTTAATTATTTTATTCCTTAAGCCTAGCAGGTCCTTTTCCTTTTTCTTTAAGATATTAACAGCTCAATTAACTTTCCTTTTTTTTCAATAGGAAGGTATTATCTTCGAGATGCATTAAAAAGAATACACTAGCAAAACTAAATCTATCTTTGTAATAGCAGTTCGGTCATTCATTTCGCCATAGTAGCATGGATAGAGTTGGATTTCTATCACCTGAAGTTAGGTAAATCCGTGGAAAGTATCTGTGATTGAACTGATTCTAAAACTTTGTTGAAAACAATCAGTGTCATTGCAAAATGAATTCCACAGCTCTCTTGAAAGAAAAGTTTGAGGTTTTGATAATAAGTGCTTATTAATAATTCACATCAGGGAATTTAGAGATAATATTCTAAAACTTTCGCTATTGACCTTATTCTAGGATATATAATGGAAATGAAATAAATTTTCATGAGCTTTCCAACCTTTTTAGCGCAGATGCATTCAAAATGTTAGTCCAACGTCTCGTTTTAGCTGAGGTATCATATTCAGCTGAAAATATTTGAGTAATTGCTGAATCTGCGCTATAATACTGAATATAAGCAGTATATTCAGTATTATTATTCAGTATATATATATTCAGTATCAAATCCTTTTGATTTCGTTGTTTGAGGTTTTTTTTCATTCTATATGCATTCCATTAGAATAAAATATTTATATTCCAGGATCAAACTAGAATAATTTTTTTTTGTATATATTTACTTCTAAAGAAAAAAAAATTAGAAAGGGAGTGATGGCTTTGAGCTTTGCCCTGTTTATTTATTTCTATTAGAAGCTTGCCTTAGATTGCCGTTAAAATTACTATCTAATTCTCATTGCGAAACTAAAATTATGTAGCCTACTATGGAAAGAAAGGACCAAGCAAGATTCCAGCCTTAATTGAAATTGTGTCAGTATCCCTCTCCCCAGTAATTAACTGATAAATTTGTCCTTTATTGTACGTATTCTTATGGGGTAAACTAAATAACAAGATTATAATCTAAAAAGTGTTTTTTTCTTCCAGCGATTGTCGGGTAGTTCGAGATCCCCAAACTATGAAATCCAAGGGCTATGGATTTGTTTCTTTTGTTAAGAAAACGGTACGTATCATTTACATTAGTTGTAGTTATTGGTTGCTTGAATTGCCAACCCTCCCCCTCTCAACTCTTTCCAACTTTCTACTTTTGCTTTCTTCCATCTCTCTATTTTTGACTATGGTTCTATTATAAGCTAGTTTTAATTTACCTTGTGGTTGTTTTTTTAATGTTATACGGTTTTTAGATACTAAAATACGGTCGTAGTGGGTGCACTTTGTATGTCGAAAAATGTCAAAAGTTTTTGGAAAAGATAGAAATTGGCACATCTAATGTGCCGAAACTTCTTCGATTTAAAGAAAATTGAGATTAGAACGCCGGGGATTATTTTGATGCAGCGCCGGGGATTGCTGGTGGCTGTACTCTTTACTTAGTCTAACAAGTCCTTTTCTTAGAATATTTGGAACAGAAACGTAAGAACTCATCGTTCGAATCAAGAAAGTTAATGCCATCATCTTTTCTGTTGAAATGTATTCCCATATTAAAGATGAAGCTTTATTTTGCCATCACTTATTTACATCTACTATCAAATATCCGTAAGTTGGACCTGTGTCAAAACTATTCTTAAAGTATAAATTTCCACTAGTACAATCATATTTTTCATTCTTGAGGGAAAGCTTTGTCGAATTTAATTTAACAGATCAGCCCAGTTTTTGTTAATTACTATTTTTTACTATTAATTTACTATTTAATTTACTTATTACTAATCTACCTATTTTTTATTACTAAATAATTTACTATTAATTACTTTTTTTGCCAATAACACATCGTATGTCTGGCCATTAATGTATTATACTCTTTTGCCTCTCTATTTGACGCTATATTAACTGGAAAATGCATTTGCTTTTATTACAAATGCACTTATTGTTCTCCTAATAGAACTGTTGTCCCAGCATGAGGGAAATTTCCCTTGAGTAATTTTGGTCATTTTAAGGGGGTGTGGTTACACCTTTTCTATGGTCCATGTCCCTCTTGTGAATCAAAGCTTTTATAGTAGATAAAACTCATTTAGATTGAGTCTGTGATGTGGAACTTCAAAAATCCATCAACTTTTTACACGGATTATTGCTTTGAGATGAAAAGTCAACAAAAACAGAAAAAAAAAAACCAAAGGTTCGCAGGCCCTTGCCAATTTCTACTCACAAAAGAGAGGAAAGATTTTTAGTGACTGATTAATTTTGTGTCAAGTAGGCATACATCATAGCAGATAAAAGGAGGTGCTGTTGGTATTGCAAACTCCACCCCCACTTTACCCCTCTATCTTTTTAAAATTTTGTCTTTTTGTAGAATGTGGGTGGTGTAGAACAACAACAGAAATCGTTATAAACCTTCTGAAAATTCATCAAATGTAGTTTGATGTGTGATATAGCGCTAATAGTTTTTTTGTACCAGTTTTTAGAAGGCGACTTTCCAGACAAAGGTAAAATTCAAAAGTAGTCTTAGCAAAAGCTGGGTGTTAAAAAAATTTACGCATCATTTTTTAATTCAGCATAAAAAAGAAAGCATCAGAAAAGTGTTCTTTGGCATTTTTTTTTTCTTTTTTATACATATCCAGAATAGCCAAATTAGGAAATAAAAAATAAGTTTTAGAAAAGTATTGTGCAAACATTGTAGTTGATGGAATAGTTCAAATTCCATTTTCGGATTCAGCATAAAAAGTCGACGAGTGTTTTAGATAGCCTAGCAGTTTTGACCAAGTTTATAAAATAATAGTCTAAAACCAGTGTTTCAATTCCATATAATACTAATGTTCGAGCCACATAGTAAAAAACGATAAATACAATCAAGATTTACCAGTACTGCGTGTTTTTCTTTGATTATAACGTCACACTTGTACTAGATTGCCAAATATTGTCCTTTTATTACAACCGTCTAGGGCTAAATGGAGACCAGGTCGTCCTCGGTTGGGGTGAGAGTCGTAACGAAAGATTTAAGGGAAAATGGAAACTTCCTGGAGGGAGTAAAGAGGGAGGCTTTGAATAGAATGGAATGGAGGAGGAGTGTGCATAGCGGTGCTGGTCTCAGGCGGCTTGGTGCTGTGGTGAGTTATTAGTAGTAGTACTACTACTTGTACTAGAAGCGGAAAATTAAAATGGCAAGAAGTTGGTCTAAAAAGTTTGTAACAATAGTCATTTATTTTCAGTTATTGCCTGCTGATGCTATGCTTTCTATAGCAATAATAATTTATTTTCCATTATTGCCTGCTGACGCTAAGATTTTTATCTTTTATCAGATCCGTCATTGAGATTGGAAAACTGTTATTCAAAGCTTCTAATTTAAAAAAAATATGCCGTATAGTTTATTTTCCCTGTGAACATTTTTCACATTATTTTTCTGCAGGGGTTTCACTTAAATCAACACAAAACTACTATTGTGCTATCGTTTGATAGTGGAGATTCAGCTTTATCTAACTACCGAGTATAGGTTTTAGAATCGCATGTGCTTCTCTTGTTTCTTTTCTTGTTTATTATTAGAAAAACGTAGAAACTGGATTGAAAGTTGCTGAAACAAAAAGGAGTCAAAAAGCAAAAATGTTCCTATTTATTCAGCAAATTTACATCAGTCTCTCATAAAAAGTCTGAGTAATATTATAATTCTGCCTTGGTAAACGTACAGATCTGGAACTAATATTTCCAATGATACATAGTGCACAAGGCCAATAGTGCAAGTTAAATGAGTAGGTTTGTTGCTAAATCGCATGTTTCACAGGGAACATAAAACTTATCGCATTTGTTTACAAAAATGGCTCCGATTGATCAATAATAATTTGGACGCTTGAAAGTTTCACTTGCAAGTTATAATTTTTCAACTCAACAAAGTACGAACGGGATTCATAATCGACCGTGTAGTTGTGCATAATTTTGGTTTTATCCGTGACTTTATTGTGACTTTATTTTATCCGTGAATTTTGTGACTTTATTGTGTGTCGGGCATTAATTTAAGGTCAACCCCTTCTGATCTTGTAAAAAGATTTCGAAAAAAAATTAGCCTCCGTTTTCAGTTGATGTGTATAAACGGAGAATTCCATCCTTTGTTTTATATCTTAGCTAGGAAAGAAACGGGATTTCTAAGCTTTTACCAATATAAGAGGATTTGTGTATCCCGAAGGCTATTCCTTCATTTTTCATTCTTCAAAAATTCCAGATAAACTAAAAGGGGATTAAAATAGCAAAAGAAAATATTTACTCATTGATTGGCTGTTTAATCCTTTCAAAAAGGAATATAAAATGAAAGCATCTTGAAAAGAGGGTCTGTATCTCTTTTTTAACTTCCTCAAGAAAATTAGTTTAATTCCATAGTCATGTTTGGAACTGTTCACGTGCAAACGGTAAAAGAAAATCGGTGATATGAGAAAAATGGATTAAAAGAAGGATTTATGGAAATTGGAACTTCATTGAAGGTAGTAGTAAAGAGTGAACCCTTGAATAGATTTGATTGTAAGAAGAGTGTGTGCAGTGGTGTTGGCCTCATGTGGCTTTATACTGTAAATAAGATCTTAGGACTAGCAATAGTAGTAGTGTCCTCGTCCCAATGTTTTTACGTTTGTATGTTAATTCCTTCGGTTTTTTTTTTACTCAAAGTCCATCAAATTCTATTGGTCATGTCATAAGCTTTAATTAAACTTAACAGTTAGAATTACGGGTGAATATGGGAAATTCCAGTAATATCTGAGGTTTTTAGGTATTTTTAGTCGTCAGAGACAGTTTTGAGGCGCCATGACGTCAAGAGGCTACAGCGAGAAAAGTAGGCTACAAAGCTGCTTTTTCGTTTTTATAAGGTATAATAATATTGCCTGTAATAATACAGGCAATACGTCTATTTATCCTTTAAAATCTGCACAAAGAAAATATTGGACAAATAAAAATCTAATTTTTCTTATGTATATTTGGTGATACATGGAATTTAGTCATTTTTTGCGAATGTAATTTCTGTCGCCCTTTTTGAAACCCAATTTTCACTGCCCCCTATTCATGTACCTCGCTGCTTCAAATAAAAATAAGAACCTTCCAGAAACCAATCTGAGAAACCAAGTCATTTTCAAAAATTGGTCTTCAATGTACTTGGTTGGCTGTTAACCATTATTGGTTCGCTCGAATATTCAAAGTAAAGATTAGTACAGAAAGACGACGATGCACTTTTTCGCCATCTAACAATAAACATTTTTTTCTAGAAGATAAGTTAACTAGGTCCTTACTTAAGTAGAACACTAGAAAATATATTCAATTTTCAAGCTTTTAAGGAAACGTCTCAAAATCTTAGACATTATCTCTTCGGATGAATAATAGAAAATCAAAATCAGGAGGCCAATGAAAATCCTTTTGAATCGTCTTTGCTCTGTCTTTACGGATTTGTTCAAATTGGCCACTGAATGACTTCCCCCCCTTCAGCAGGGAAGAGGCTATTGCATGAATACCATAAGCAAACAAAATGAGATTAAGTTGATATTTATTTTGAAAATAAATTTAAGTACATCTGCAGAACAGCAAAAATCTGCGGTGCCATGGATCTGTCTATTTTAGTTGTCTATGTTACCCTTTAAGGCTCTTTGATACCTTAAAAACCGCCCTATCTCGTCTATTACAAGCTTTTTAGTTTGTGTGGCGAAACTATTCAGAATTGGTTTGGCGGTCTTGCAATAACTTGTATAGCTTTGATAAGAGATTTGAATAAATGACATAAAACTAAAGGCCGACACCTATTTTTCTAGACATCTTAGAAAGACCATTTAACTTCTTCTGTTTTGTGGCGGTGGCAGAGATGTTGAGATATAATGAGACTTCCATTATCAAAATGCATGAATTTTGTTTCTTTGATTGAATGGAGCAGAGTTTTCTTTTTAAATTTTAAGAAAGGGCAGTCCCTGGAAATATTCTGGTATATCTGCTTGGAAAACATTAAAAATCAGCTCAATAGAAGTCTCCTTGAATAATTTGAAAGTTTTGAAAGTTTTCTGTTGGGCTATCTGCCTTGATTGAAATTTTTGTTGATACAGAATGCATATTATTTATGCTGTACGTACAGTTATTAGACGGCGTTTTGCTTTGCAATTAGTAAGAGATTATGGGTTTCCTTTGTTCTAAACTAGCTTCTTGTTATCTTTTCAAGCTATTGACACATTTAAGATCCCCTATCAATTTTTACCAAAATTGCTTCGAAAGCTCCCTTTGGTGCTGGGAAAATTTGGTAATGGGCCCTTTTTCTTCTAGACTGTCAGCCGATGCTGAGACTCGCAAAATTATATTTTATTATCGAACTTCCTTAAAACCTGAAAATCGAAGAAATTAACACAACCCTCACTTTTTTCGCCACCCTACAGTATATTAGCCTAAATTGTTCATTTCCATTTCTCTTTTCTTTATTTTATTTTGCATACGGATACTGGTTGTTTCTAAATCATGTTCTTTTTTCCCTTATGAATCTATCTGCCAACTTATGCCGCTCGTTTATTGATTTGTTAAACTTTTATGTTCAATTCTTTCATTCGCTTTCCCTTTTTTATGTGTCAATGGTGCTAATTGTTTTCTTATTCAGTTAGTGATAAAATTTTAATATCCATTAAAAATAAAGACGCGTAAAACTTTTAATGACTGAATTCGGGAGTCTCCCTTATTAAGGCATGATTCGTAATTATTTTTTCTCTCTCGTTCCTTTTAGTTCAAATCAGATTTTATTTCCTTTCGCTAGTTTCTGCACTTCTTTTCTGTGGAGGTGGGGGAGGCAAGGATGCTGCCGGAAAATTTTTACCAGGATGAAAGTGGACAATTAGGCATTTTCTTCTTTTTGTGGATTTTTAAACGTCTTTGTTTCACACGGGGGCCGTCATCCTATGTTTGGTGGCACCCATGGGGGACCTTATTGGGTTAGTTTATTAATACAGTTTATGTGGATATTACAATAAAACAAAGCAGCATAACCCTTTTCAATGGTGCTGAGAACAATACCTTCGTGTGAAATCGTATATTAATACAGTTTGCAGCTAATCAACTATTGGCTTTTTGCACTGAGAACCAGACATGGTCTGCCTGAGTTTTGATATTGTGAAATTTAGAAATTTTACCAGGATTAAATTTGAAATTTTGAAATTTCATTCTGAGTTCTTGGAAATTTTATTCTGATTTCATTCAAGGTGTATTTTTTTTACAATTTGAGGGAGATAGTTGTTATTGGTACACCTTAAGGAACAATATGGAAATGTTTAAAAGTAGTTTATACAACACATTGTGTTTCTTTTAGCCAATGAATATATGGCTAAAAGATACTAAAAGAAACCACTACAAAATTAAAATTAATACTCAAGCGGAGCTTGTCAAAAATAATTAATGTTTGAAAACGATATGGTTGCATTGATTCTGGTTCAAAATAACTTCTTTTTTGTTGTTGATCTGCTTAAATTAACAGGCCATGAAGATACCTCAACTAAAGTTTCAGAACTCAGGGAAACTCAACCATTGTTTCATTCTGAATTTCAATTCTGAGTTTTGAAATTTTACCAGGATTAAAGTGGACATTATTCATTTTCTTCTTTTTGTGAATTTTTAAACGTCTTTTTGTTTCACGCGGGGGTAGTCATCCTGTGTTTTGTGGTACCCATGGGGGACCTTATTGGGTTAGTTTATAAATACAGTTTATAATAATAATTAATAATTTATTTATAACCCAGTTTTATACAAAACAAGCGGAGTAAAGTACACTAAAAAGGAGAAAAAAAATAATCAAATACACAGTAACAAAGATAACTTAAACCTTAATCACTGACAAAAACACACGGATAATATTATGGTTTGGGCCTAGGGACATAAAGGCATGTCTTGTTGAATTATTACTAAGCAATTCAAACGATTGGATAATGTCGGTAGCACCATACTTCTCGATAATAGGTGTATTACGATATGAAGTAGGAAGGTACAGTAAAAAATTGCAATATCTAAAATAAACGATATTGATCTGGCGCAAATCATTCTTATTCAATAACGAATACATTCCACTTAAAACAAGACAGAATGGTCACAATATGTGGAATACATTTTAGCTTAAGTTCGGCGTGAATGTTTTCCACGGTTAGGTACAATTTTCGCATATCCGATCTTTAACTTTTCTTTAACATCTCTCAGAACTTGAAGTCGCAAACAAGTGAGTGTAGAACAAATACTAATTCCTAACCACTGTAGTGCCGGACAATCACAACGTAAATGATGAGCGCTAATCCCATCAAGATCACTCTATTTAGACTTAAGTTTAAGCATACAATTAACAATACTTTTAGTTGAGACGGGAATAACATGACGTTGCAAAACTTCAAGTGGCACAAATTTAGAAACTAAGCAATGCACACTATACTCAATCTTACAAAAAATATTTTTATAATGCCCAAGCCAAGACGAATCTGGGATAACATCACTGGTCCATAATTAATCCAATTTCGACGTATTAATGACTTATTTCCATTGTGTTATAATTTTAGGAAACTCAGCACCATTATATCGAACCAAACGAAGATACCGTTTAAACTCCGCTTTTGTCTTACTCTTTATATCAAACACTTGGCCTCGCAAGAGCCGCCCCAACGCAATCCAGATATGTGGATATTACAATAAAACAAAGCAGCAAAACCCTCTTCAATGATTTTATAAAAAATACCTTCGCGTGAAATCGTATGTTAATAAAATTTGCAGCTAATCAGCAATTGGCTTTTTGCACTGAGAACCAAACATGGTCTGCCTGAGTTTTGATATTGTTGTAAGAGAATTCATGCCTCAGTGGAAGAGAAATATAGTAATTAAATACGACTAATAAAGGTTGGGTGGGGGAGTCAAGTGGTTTGCGACTTGATTTGTGTAAAATTTACTTATCAATAGATTTATAGAAAAAAAACTCTCTCTCTCTCTCTCTCTCTCTCTCTCTCTCTCTCTCTCTCTCTCTCTCTCTCTCTCTCTCTCTCTCTCTCTCTCTCTCTCTCTCTCTCTCCCTTACAAGTTGCCTTTCGCCCTCTCGGTCCTTATTTATCCTATTCTACATCATCGTGTTTTAAACCTAGAGCGCCATTTGAGGGGTCCATTGGTCAAAGGTCTCTCCTTTCTTTGAAAGAAAGCTAGAGCTATTTTCCTGAAAGGGTTCCTTTTATAATTGATTTGTCTAATCCATTTTGTAATGGGAGTCGATGTGTTTTTTCTTTTCAGGATGCCGAAAATGCGATTGCTAGCATGAATGGTCAGTGGCTTGGTAGTCGAGCAATCCGAACCAATTGGGCCACAAGGAAACCTCCCGCCCCAAAAGCTGAAGGTACTTTCTTAACATATAAATAAAACAGTGTCCCAACAAACCAACTTGTTTGTGAAGTATTTTTCTACACAATTTCCACCTTAAAACTCTCCATGTGTTTTCTTATCATAATAAACTATATTTTCTAAATTATAAACAATGGCATTAAGTTCAAGGTTTTTGGGTTTGGAGGCTTATAATGCAAAGTTTGGAACATGGGTGTCTTGAAACAAAACATGGTATCTATCCTTAATTATTCAGGAATTCTTCCAATCTCCATTACAATTTGAATTCGAAGGCTTTTGAACTTGTCGACTACAAATATGTTATCCCAATATCGAATTCCAAGCCAAAGCAGGGTAAACAGTAACACACATTTCATAATTGAGGTTTGACTACCTCCAAAGTTGCTATTTAGGTTCTGTTGTCACTAATTACAAATATGAGGTTAACATATTTCAGAAGTTAAATTTAAGCATAAAATTCAGGGTGTTTAGGGTGGGAGCCTTTCAAATTTGGGGTAATTTCTGCGTTTTTTGACTTTTAACGCCATTCTAAAATTTCATAAGAAAGAATTTAGTCTATACTTTATACTAAGTGATAGTTATATACAGAGATAAGGATGGTTATATACAGAGCATTGTTGCAGTTAATAATTTAGCTGTAGTGGGAGTCGTCAAATGTGTCGTGTCCTCGTTTCTTAGAAAAATTAATCTTCAG